>NW_021130707.1:0-1428 GCF_004193835.3 Ostrinia furnacalis | reverse complement strand
TTATGTAAGTATATTATTAAAAACACAAACCCCCATATTAGTGAAATGATAAAAAATACAAATTACTACTCCAAACTAACTGACGACGGATACCAATGTCAAATGGGATGTAAACTGAGATACCCACAAAAAAAAAAAATATCCTCAACTAACAGTGCGTAAACTGGCATCACCATACGTGATAGGTACTACATAGTTCTTATTTCTAATCTCTTCGGACAAAGCCCTCGCATAATTATGATAGAACTTCACTTTTTAAGTTCGTTTAATCATTAATTACATAGACATGACAGTGGCACATATAATAAAAGAAATAAAAACAAGAGCAAACTGAGCAGTGCCACCCATCCACCAACAAGATGCCCACTGCAACGGGACCCCACTCAGCATATGCCGTGACCCACGGTGACGAAGGCCACGGCGCTGGTTTTCAGTGTGCCCCATGCCGAGTGAGGGTCACGGACCATCCCAACTAATCCCAACTAATATTATAAATGCGAAAGTAACTCTGTCTGTCTGTCTGTCTGTCTGTCTGTTACGCTTTCCCGCTTAAACCTCGCAACCGATTTTGATGAAATTTGGCATAGAGATTGAGTCCCGGGAAAGAACATAGGATAGTTTTTATCCCGGTTTTTGAAACAGGGACGCGCGCGATAAAGTTTTTCTGTGACAGACAAAATTCCACGCGGGCGAAGCCGCGGGCGGAAAGCTAGTTGATAAAATAAATAAAATAGTGAGCTGCATAAAATTGTCTAGATAAACATACATAAATAGTAATATTAGTGAACAGATAAATACAAAAGGCGGGAAATCGGTAAGGATGATAAGACTACGTCTATTAAAAATACTAATGAAAAGAATACTAATAAAAAGATAAAACTGTTTGTATAGGTGTGTGTGTAGTAATGGTGAAGTAATATTGTGTTAATGTGTAATATTCGTAAAGAGTGACATTTTTACGCGTTGTTGAGTGTCTCGACGCCCGCAAAACCGGTTTGTGCAATCGAATGATTGATTGCGCGCGATTCGACAATTTAGTTCATCCCATATTGTTCAGAGCGTTACACGCGCACCTACAAACAAAAAATAAAATAAAAAGTAAATAAATTCCAGCAGAATTGGTCGCCCAAACAGATAATTCAATTATAATAATTATAACAGTAATTCAAATATAATAGTAGATTAGATTAAAAACTTGTTAACAACTTTCTAGCTCTTTATAAAACTTACTTTTAGCTATCTAAAACTTTACTTAGGTAGGTACAAACACTTAGTCTAAAAGTTATTTTTAACTATCTTAGTTTTACTTATTATTGTATAATTACCTATCTAAATTTTACATGTAAAATCATAACCTGCCTGGGCACTCGAGGTCAATGAAGGAAAAAAAACCTAAGTCAATATTATTTTAAACCTACTTTATTTATT
>NW_021130704.1:0-123334 GCF_004193835.3 Ostrinia furnacalis | reverse complement strand
AAATTATTACTTGGATCTTTGATACTAATGCTCTACATAAAATAAAATTGTTCGAATAACCATTTTTTGCTCTATCTCAAGTGATATAAAATGCATGAATCAATTTAAGCAGTCGCCCTATTTTTCACAAAGCAAGAAGTTGATGAAAAACTCCCGCTAAGTCGCTGTACAGTCGGAAACAGAAATACTATACAAACGCATTTAATTCTCAACTCTATTTCGTTTGTGTTAAGACAGATACTGAGTTTTTGTGCTGTACATAATTTACGCAAAGGAATCCCCTGTTTACGGTCCATGTTGATTTTCCACCGGGATTCAAGGGATTGTCTAGCCTACTTTGTCATGCACAGGAAGAGTGGGATGAAAAACCGTTCGGGGATCGGAAAGGATTTAAAACGGATGTTATGGAATTCTTTACAAAGGGGATTCAGCTAGAGATCAAGAAAGTCAAAAGGTATTTTTTGAATAATACCTACCTACCTAAAAAAACGATGACTTTCAGTGCATTTGTTAAAAACCATTTTTTTACATTTTTATAAAGACAAAGACTAAACTCTAAAAAATTATTCGTTCATTGCTCCGAATACTTTGATTTAAAAACTTAAGTTTTTATACTTGGACAAAGATTAAAACTTTTTTAAATGAGTCATTCATAATCAAATTTAAAATAAAAGTTATACCTAGTTAGACTTTAGCATTGTTAAATTGATTGTTCTATAATATGAATAGTGATTGTGCAAAATTATGAAAGCTGTATCTGTATAGGTAATTTATTAGAACTACCAAGGTGGGTATATTTTGTTACGCGTGCTTTGTAAAATTATTGATCTGCTTACGAATTCATTGAATAAATTAATATCTAACCTATCAGTCACGAGATCTTAGCACTATTCTAAATTCTAAAGATAAGGGATAATAGAATTAATATCTTTCAGAATACAAGTGTCAATTATCATTTATGATCATGCCATAGTACACTCAGCGTCAAAAAGTATGTGTCACCCAAAGTGGCCAAAGAGTTGATAACACTACCTTATTCCAATTGTAACCAAGACGTGTTGCGAACTTATTGGCTGCTTTGGGTGTCACTAACTATTTGACGCTGACTGTACCTAATAATTTAATTTCAAAGCACTACAATTAATTTAGTTGTTTTGTTCGCGGGAAAAGCCTTTGGCAATATCATAAACAAACGTAGCCGCTCACATTGTCACCAAGATTTTTAAGTTTTTATGTCTAACTAGCTTTTCGCCCGCGGCTTCGCCCGCGTGGAATTTTGTCTGTCACAGAAAAACTTTATCGCGCGCGTCCCTGTTTCAAAAACCGGGATAAAAACTATCCTATGTTCTTTCCCGGGACTCAAACTATCTCTATGCCAAATTTCATCAAAATCGGTTGCGAGGTTTAAGCGGGAAAGCGTAACAGACAGACAGACAGACAGACAGACAGACAGACAGGCAGAGTTACTTTCGCATTTATAATATTAGTTGGGATGACTCGAATAGACTATTTTTGATTATGAAATAATCTTGAAATCTTTATTTAAGTGACCTTTTTTATGCAGAACAAGGCAGGTATTTGACCGCAATCGCACCTGATTTTAAGTGAGATACAGTCTAAAATGGTACTTATCTACCCTGTAAGTGCTGTACTCATAATTTAGTCACTTGGGATTGGGCATGGTCACGGAATAAGTAATAGTACCAAGGTATGGTCATTGGTCACTGTGTATTAATCAAATTGTCAAATAAAACGCTTTTAATCGGGAAAGGAGTCTTAAATACAGAATTAATAAGAGCAAAGGTCTCAAATATTAGTTCACAAGTTTTATTAACCAATCTGTGCCTAAGAAAACATCATGAGCCATAAATCTTTTATGCGATTTGGTTTAGTTTAATACCTAGAAAACAGATTAGCTCGTAAATGTAAAGCCTACGCAAAACCGCAGTTCCCAGAATGCTCGTTCTTAGTTAACACAAATAAAAATGAAAAAATATGAAGAAATATGTAGAGGTGTAAACGAGGCTTGCGGTTAACTCACCCACTCAGATTATGATATCTCGCACTTGCCACAATGTTGCCAGCGAATTCTAGTTGATAAAATTATTGTTATTTATTTTATAAACATTTTTGAAATTACTTCGCTAAAACGAAAACTCCAATAAATTGGAGACACTGCCTAAGTGCTGCTCTCGTAATAAAAGAAATGTCTATGCACCAATGTATAATATATATTGGTCCAAGATCGTATAATGTAACATTATATTGATTATGCTACTACATACCTATTCCTTATTGATATATGAATGATAGAAGCGCCAACTTTCGCAAACGATATAACAAGCAATAGCCATAAAGATGTTGAAACAAGAATAACAAGATATCTATATTTCACGGCCGCAGTTTACCTCATTAATAATAAAAGGGGCGAAAAGCCAAATAAAATGCGAAATATCGCGGGAGGTGTACCCGCGGGCTCTCGGGGCTTATTAGGGCCCCCTACACACGACGGTAGCAAAAAAATCGTATCTATGAGATACGATGTTAACGAAAATAAAACAACAAATCAATCTACGAGATAGTTTTCAAGTGCAATTGAATGTAGAGTACCTAGTTAATTGGTTAAATTAAGCAATTTCAATACTCTTAGAGTGTCCTTTCCCATGAACAGTTATGGCATCGGTTGGACAAGGAGTAACTGTTACTGTTGCTTCTACTACATAGTATAATACTTAAATTAATATGGTAAGATATTGAAGTTAACAATACAATATATTTTGTTAGTAGATCTTATTTGTTTAAATACGAGTAACTTTAGTTGCATGAAATGATGTATATCAATCAAGTATTAAAATCACAAGTACCAATTATATTAAAAGTTAGAGTGTAAAAAATATAAAAACAAACATTGCGTTTCTCCCGCCCTTAAATCTGAGTCAACCTTCGAGACTTCTCCGAACGGTCTGTAAACGTTTTTTCTCCTTTCCGTTTAGATTTTACGAGTTGAGCTGAGTTTTAGAATTGCCTTTATGGGTTCCTAGTACCCTGCCTATATCTGAATTATTAAATTGAGTTTGCTAGGGTTGTGCTTTTACCTGGCTCCTGCCGAGTTTCTAAAAAGTAATTCGTAACATGGAAAAATAAATTACTAGCTTAATTTATTTAGATTTGACATATTTTTTCAGGAATCTCTTGGTGAATGCTTAGTCAAAGGAAGACAGTTACAGAATCTTTTCGTTTACAAATGAGTTTTAGCTATCAATTTAAATAATAAACAAATCAACGGCACAAAAACCTTGAAATCAATTGAATAACAGGAACAATGAAGCGATGAATATGTAATAGAATTTCGGCAATTTTTTAGGCAGCACTCAATACATTATACATTTATCGAACGCGCATATGCTTTTAGCGAGCGTTTCCCCGTGTAGCGGAGCCTTAACCCCCTATAAGGCATATGTTAAAAAAAATCATTGGTTTTGAATCTTATGATAAGTGAACAAGGTTCAATATATGGGGGCAATATGGCCAGAGCCCTATAAAGGTCTTAATACGTTTATGTTTGGAACTGGCACTCATAAAGCGAGATTTTAATGCTCAACGGGACTCTGACCTGCAAATATACTGACCTGGGCCTTCAGTCATAGTCACAGATGTTGAGAGGGTCTGGTACTTACCTGAAAATAATAAAAAAAACATATTAGTTCATTGAAATAGAAACATTATGTGGTTTGTAAGCTAACATGTGCATGGTTCTTATATTTAGTTTCAAATTATAGAAATACGGATGACCAAGCTAATACAAGTGCAACTTTGCGAAATAAAAACGTGTAACTAGCGACTCTACATTTAGTATGATTTTACCTACGAATATTTAACTTACTTAGTTACTTATGTACATACTTAAAATAAGGTTAAGTTATTAGAAAGTGACAATTACATCTCATTCGTAAGCAAACTGGTGTTTCAAAGTCAAGCGACACACAGAACCAGTATTAGTTTTGCAAATAAATATATAGAACAATATTTTAGCCATATAGACGCACATATCCTATTGCCCTATTAATTCGGACGACATTAACCAACATAAATTATACTTGGACGTATAATTAACCTCCCACGCAAAGTTGGGAAAAGCAAACTAATTTCACAATTCGCTTCGCCCACACTGTGTCTAAAACAAGTGAAGTATTTACTTGAAAACTAACTTTTATAAGATTAAAATGTTGCCGGATTTGCATTGGCACGATAAGCGTATAATGAAGGTGGCGGCGCCTGTATATCACGGTAGATGGCGCCAGTGAGCCAAGTTGCGCAAGCGCTGACGCCTGTTCAAAATTGGCATAGATGAATTATGTTTTCGCATTAATGCCTACTTTTATTAGATAAAGGAGTCTTCTGAAACATGCCTCATTGACTGCATGCTTTCGAAGTACTGTAATTCATGTTACCACAGTTTTTTCGAGCCTTCACATTTGCCATTATCATCATCATTTCAGCCACAGGACGTCCACTGCTGAATATAGGCCTTCCCCAATGATTTCCACATCACCTGGTTGGTAGCGGCCTGCATCCAGGGCCTTCCTTACCTCTATGAGGTCGATTTGCCATTACGATCTTCCTTAATTCAATCAAATCTCAAACAACCAATAAAAATAAAAATGTTTTTTAAACGTGCTTCATGACGAGACGCGCAATTGGGTATAAACGTATATCTATGGATTATCTGTATCGCTACAAACGCGCTTAAAAAACGTGTGTTAGTTACAAAATCTAAACTTGCTGAAAAAATAAATACAATGAATGAAGTTTAAACCACAAAATAATGAAGTTCCACAGTCCCATCTGCAAACTAATCTTTGGTCTCTAGCGTGTGTAAGCGTCTCTCTTCGGTAGCCGTCTATAAGACTATAAATCGTCCAGTATTTACTGCCTATGACTGCTCGACAATCAGTTCAGCGACTTACGATGTCATTACTGTGCAGGCTGTCTTAATTGGCTTGATCAGGAAATCTTTGATGCTTCAATATTGTATCAGCGGGTATTTACGAGGTTTGTTTGAGATGATAATAGTGTACTCGTGTTTCTCTGTATGATTTTGCCAGGTGTACGATGGTGATAATATTATGTTTTGTTAGTTTTTTTTTCGGTTATTGGCTTTACACGGCTTGTGCGTTGCCATTTGTCGAGTAAAGCCATCTGTGTCACTTATTAAATAACACTTTTCATACTCTTTATTGCAAAGACAGACTTAGATGATTGTCTTTTGTTTCTTTGGGTTTTCCGAAGGTGCATTTCTTTTACAGTTCATTAACTGCCCCAGTTAGTTGCGCAGTTACAAAATACTTAAGTGAGGTTGAGCAAACGTTTAAGCGCAGTGACTTCCCCGTGTCCACCTGCACAATATCTTTTCCAGCGCTAATTGTTACCTTTCACCGCGTGGCGCCACTGTGCCGTGGGTGCCACTAGAGTCACCAACTACTTTGAAAAGCCTGGACAAAAACAGGACTCTCTAAAAGCAAGCCTGGACTAGTTAATTACGTTCGCTTTCAAGATAATACAGACAGAGTACGCGGGTTAACTTTTCATCTATGGCAAATAGCTGAATAATAAAGCATGAATAAATAAAAGGAAATGTGAGACAAGTCCGGAAAAATCCAAACGGATGGTGACCCTAGTTGCGACATTCCAACTGTCTGTCTGACTCGCAATTATCCTGCTTTCGCCTCCGAGATTTATTTTACCATGTAGTACCCCTGTACGACAACCCAATCCGCACACAATATTCAGCGTAGTAGTAGTAAAAAACAAAAGAGCGGGCAACCCCACCCCTACCACGCTGTGGGCTCGGTGTCCGAGCGGTCTCATTCCTTTGTGCGCACGCGCAACGACCGCACGCAGTATAAGAAAAATGCTTAAGTGACGTCACCAGGACGTTTTTACCGACAAAAAACGTAATTATTTTAAGTTGTGCAGTGTAGTGACGAGAATTAGACCCAACACAAGGTTGGTTTTAACAACTATTTTGTGCAAGTGCTCGTACATTTTTATTATAAGCGTTGTGACACGACGCGTAACTTTGACCCATTTTTAGCTCCAAGTTAACGCGCGATGTTAACCAGTAGCCATTTTTTGCTCCGAGGTAATGCGAGATGTTACCCAGTAGCCATTCTCAGGATAATTTAGATCGAACTTCACTTGGTAAGTTCGTTTGATCATTCAATTAGTATTCACAACTTATGATTATGTCAAAATAATCAAATTATTTTCACCTGTAGCTTAAATTGTTGGACTTATCAGATACAATGCTGCTTTGAAATTAGCTCTTTGACTATCAGCAGGATTTACATAAACTTCCTTGTTTTGATTCATAGATTTGAAAACTAGTACGGTAAACCGAAGTTATGGAAGCGGATTAAATATCTGGATACTAACTAAAGATAAACTCTTGAAATTACGAGCTGGTAACTACACAGTTAGAGCTAAACCTGCCATTTAACACCTTGCTAATCACCGTAACTAGTCGATTTAACGGACTGTCTATTTTCGTAAGGCTAAGAACATACAGAGGGTTTCTGGTGTGGCATACCGTTATTTTCACAGATATCGAGGTTCCCACTATGTAGAGTGCCACACTGCGTCGTGTCGTGTAACCGTGTCGTCTTGGCTTTAGTCCAAAGGTCTCAATTCAGTACTTGTGTTACAACTGACGTTACAATTATTCTACTTTTTTAGTTGCTTTAGGCCTATTTACCTTCCAAAGCCACTTTTCTGTTCATTCATAATTTGATTCAGGGTTGCAATATTCTAACCAAAGCAGCATTATTGTGTACGAGTATAGACAGCTTTAGGCAAGATAGCCAATTTCTCAGTAATCGAGGATTCCGGGCGCTTGACGAAGCTTGCTTCCACTTTCAGCTTCATCATCACTTTCCATCAGTTAAGATGTAGGCAAGAGCTTCTCCGTTAAGGTAAAAAAATCTGTGATTGAAATCAACACACCAATGATTTTTCCACTTATCTATCGCCTTTAGTTCATTCCCAGGATCACATCGATAGAATCCTTACAATTCAGAGGTTCAATCAATATAACATTTTACGCTTCCATTCAACCAAGTGATAGTCTAATAAGGACTTAAGTAAGTATAGGTCAGGGCGCCCGCCCACTGCCACCCACGGCGTCACCTGGCCAACTGACCCTGGGAGGGATATCATGGTCTTAACGCAACTTTTCGATCTTATTGAGGTGACATTTTGAGATGAAGCTAATGATACAGACTTTGGTCTTTGTGAAAATCATTACATTTAGGATGTAAGTTCTGGTGAAGACTGGAAGGAAGATGGACAAGTGTTTAGCTAATGAAAGTGTCATATAATCGAAATAAGACAAATTAAATTGTGTTACTGGGCATTACATTAGTACCTATATAAATTATGCCTTAAGCTTATAGAATACTTAACGAAACGTTGAACTCTTTCTTTTACATCTGATCCGGTCTTCAGAAACGAATTCTTTGCTTCGAAGAGCAAGATCCTTACTTCTGATTTTGAAAGTCAAAAAGATGAAGGAAAGAGCGGTAAAAAATATGCCCATCCTATCCTATAAGGTCATTGACCCTTAGCATAGGGAAGCTACTTTTTATAAGGAACATTCTGCTCAGCTGTTATTGTCTCACACTCCCATGTGATGTCACTTAGGGTCAGTATTTATATAAATAGCCAACTGTGAGGTTCTAAGTGAGCGATCATTTCGTTCCCGCAATATCCCATATAAGGGCACCGGGAAACGCCAGACATTACACTAATATGAAGTCGTGATCAGCTAGTGGAGCCTTAATGATACTCGTGGTTGGGGAATCGAAACTATTCGAAATAACATAAGTTCAAGCTATTTATTAAATTAGCAAAATGTTGCCAGGTTGAGAGTAACGAGTACATTTTGCAACAGGGTATGTCATAACAAGAAATATGGCTGTGGATATTTTTCGGCAGGCCAGAATATACGCGGTAGCCATATTGAGCATACAAATTGGGCGTAAAGTCTACTTGACTGTATTTTAAAAGTAAGCTCTACATAAAAACAATTCTTAGTTTCTGATAAGCTGTATACTTCAGCCAAAAAGAGGACCATGCACATAAAAAAGTTTAATAAATAAAACGTAACAGAAAACAATAAGTGTCTCCCAGAAAGGTATTAAACTCTACTCTTCCTTTTATTTTCGTTTTAAAATCCAAGTTAGATTTTACGGTCTGATAGGGTAAAAATAAAAGTGCTGTTTTTATGTGTTATCATCAAATGTGGGCAATAAATCGAGTTATTATTATCGGAGGTAGATACGCCCGCACGTGGGCATACGATCCGACCGATGATGGGCCGATAGAGTCGTTCCTTTATAGAGCTGCTAGCATATCGATACCTACATTGTATCGTAAGTTACACAACTCGTGAATTTCAATCGATTTCTATGTCTTTGTGTTGCCACATAATATGTAGCGATGAAGGTTTAATAAATTAATACAAATTGAAATGATAGAGTCGAATTTAGTAGGTGCAGTAAACTCTTTGATTTCTTTTCTTTTTCTTTTAACTATTTATGATTATGAGGCTAATTGTAAAGGTCTGGTGTATAGCCGCGGACGAATGTCCAATAGAACAATGGACAGGACACCGCCGGGTTTTAGTGGGTAGGCCCTACCCTCACGGCGGGGAGAGTCCGTTAACCCACTGACTGACTAGACTAGAATACTTTTTGCTGATTAATAGCGACTTTGCTTTCTTTGATAGATATCATCTGATGACTTCTTAATTGTCCACTTTTATGCTATTATAGTTTATACATCATATATTATACCGATAATAATTAAATCGTAATAAGGATCATCTCTACGCCATCCACAAATATTTAGAGGGACGTGAACGTCCATACATTGGATTATCTCGTGAACGTTACTCTAATAAACCTCGAACGGACAGATAACCCTCAGATATGCTGGATAACTCGATGGTATTTACGTAATCTTTGGCTACAATTTTGCGGTTCAATAATTTAAATATCGCCTCTATATCGATATGGGATAAAGTGGACGTAGATGGAAATACAGGGTGATTTTGAAGTGTTCCCAAATTTTTAGGAACGATTTAGAATCTGTAACTTTATCGAGCTTCCTCGTTGTGGATAAAAAAAAATCGATTTACTTAAAGAATATTTAACCATTGTTGTCCGCTGTGCGCGGCATAAAAAATTGCACTCGTGGATAATTTACTTCGTTCATAGAATTATGCACACACAGTAACAGCAAAGCTGAATAGCCATTATGATGCGCGAAAATAAGCCTTAGCCTTTGAATCGTAAGGTATGTGCCATGAAAGATGTTTTAAAATGTTTTTTTTTAAACACTTCGATTAAAAAATTACTAGTATTATTTCGATAGTGAGTGTAGTGGAAGTTAATAAATGAAAAGAGTGGACTGTATAAAATTAATTGTCTATTCGGTATAAATTTACAATAATATCGAGACCGTTTAGTGCAAAGTCGTTGAAGAGAGTGAGTCAGGATCGTCTTCTTCGATGTTCGCTCGCGAACCGAACATTGCTCGTTCGTTCGCCGAACGCTCGCCGCTCCCTCCGGTCACGCCGCCCGCGGGCAATGTCCGTGAGTAGACAACTAGGTATAGAGCTTATTAAAAAATTTGGCAACAACTTTTAAAGTCACCCTGTATTGGTTGATAAACGATTAGAATGCTGGCGCCAGTCCTCGCTCTCACGAGTCCTGCGCCTACGCACTTGGGTAAGGTCTTGAGGAATAGTAGTTAATTTACAACTTTGAAACGGACGGAGATATGATGATGTTATCACGACGATTTATGGATGCGAATGTTACGTAAAAAGGCTTAATATGTTGATTTTGGATTGCTAAAAATATTACGGAAAAGAGAGCAGGTGTGAGCTATGTTAGTAGCTACCTGAGATCATAGAAGGGGTAACTACTAAAGTCTAGGTGCTTTATCAAAAAAAGGCTCAGAAAACTGTATTAAAATTGGATTTAAGTCTATGTGTAGACTATTCTTCTGACCTTTGAAAAAAAATCTAAATGATACAAACTTTTGTCAATTTCAGTCGTTGTTTGTGCCAGTATTACATATCTCAAGATATCACTTCACATCAGGCACCACACCATCACTATTCGTCAAAAACTGTTATATTTGTAGCAGATAATATATTTAACATTATGCTTTAACAGCCAGTGTAACGTATTCTACGTCGTAATTATACGCGCTTGAAAAATGTACGAGTATTATGCGCATGGGCAACTCAGCTCGATCGCTGTGACGTTTGAATTTGATTTGATTTTCTATATTTGGTCCTTGTGAACTTTCTCGTCCTTATTGGTGCTGTGTGAGATTTATGGGCGGTTTATTGAAGTGTCGTTTGAAGCTTTGTTTTGGTGGGGAATTGTTTTAATGGACACCAGCCGAAGATGGATACTCTGAAGTTTAAATGACGCTTGTTTATAGTATAGTGATTACAACCGTTTTTGGAAAGATGGATTTATTAGAAACCAAGAGAGATCCTTTTTAGGTCGCATATAACAAGTTTAATAAATTGTTATTTAATTTTATGAACGTTTTTTTTCAAACACGTAGGCAATCTTCAATAATAAAAACACCTCTATATTTCTCATTTTATCATTACAAAGGCATTAACCAGAGCCAAACTTCTAAAGACTGTATGAGGCTATTTCTCATCGCCACGGTTCTCATCGTCACCTTCGTGGCGAATTTTATTTCTAACTTATTTCAACTTTTTGTAAACAAAAATTGTAGCGCTTGATGTGAAGATTGTATTCTCAGTAAATCAGGCAAATAGTGAGTCTCGTTTGGAAGCTTTAACGTTTTGAATTTTTTGATGCCACGAAAGTGATTCTGTACATCACAGCAATAATTTTTTCAAACTTTACTACTGTAAGTGACTCTTAAGTGTTTATAAAACATATATTTTGTCTTATTTTCATAGATAAATAGTAATAACATAATATAAATAGGTACCTACTTAAAATACGAGATAAAATTTTACCGATTACGCCACCTACTAAGTTACAAAATTCTACGCAATTGGTTCTAAGGGTGACACTGGTGGCATTCTGAAATGCTAAAGAAGTATGCCATGGTGGGGGAGCGTATGAATGAGACACGGGTTGTAGTTAGTCTCTGCTTTAAGTCTGTTTATTACCGCGAACTACACGTATATTTATACGATATAGATTATAGATAAATGACGTCACAGCATCAGAACTATACGTGATAAATGTGCTGACACTGTGAACGTGATCAAGATAAGATATGAAGAGATTGAGTATTGTGTATACCGGCACAGAAGCAAAAAACGGATTATCAGTACCTCAATAAAAAAGAACTCTAACTGATTATCAGTCCCTCAACAAAAATATATTTTTTATTTAGGCCAGAGGGCCTCGTATTTTTGTTATACAACTTTTAAGTCAAACTTCAGATTAAATTTATCTTACAAACAGATACACACACAGTCACATATACAGACATGCATACAGTCACACAGACAAACAGACAACAAAAATACGAGGCCCTTATTTATTTATTGATGCACTGATCTCTACTTACCACGTATAATTTATTAGTTATTAAAATATTGTAAAAACATAAACACCAGTCACTATATTTTAAAATAAACCAAAGCAAGAAATCACTTTCGTGGCCTAAAATCACCTTCGTGTATAAAACACCACGAAGGTGATGCCACGAACGTGACGAAAATTTTAGTTTTTTATGAATTATCCTTAAATTTGAATTTAACGGTTCAAGTTGAATACTACACAAATAAGTCTAACATGTTAAGTTTTCAATGGCAAAGTTTCAATTAAATTGTTTAAATTTTAGAGGTAGAAAATATTGTTCAAGCAAGCGACGGTATGTCTATGGATAATCACAAAAAGTTACGTATTTTTTTCGCGGAGCGACGATCGACCTATCTCACCTCCCCAATGGTCGAAGCGCGACTTACGTTAACCGAATAGAACGCTGTGATTGGTTGCTGGTGTTCGGTTTAACGGCAATCTTGTATTATAACTCAAAATTTTAGGTACCTAAAATCGTGTGACCAACGTATTTCGCTTTCCCAATTCAAAATAATTATAAGAAGATATTTTTTTGACTATTGTGTGGAAAGCATATTTAATTACGATGATTTTAGTATATGCTGCACACAAATTGAATGAAAATTGTGAATGCAGTAACCAAATGTTTCATTGCAACCGAAGGTGTGACACGATGAGAACGCGAAAAATGACCCCGTTTTTTATCGTTTCATGTGATTTTTTCGTATTATTTTTGCTTCTATTACGATAAAATTTATTTTGTATGTAGCTAAATAGATATTTTATCATCTGATTTCAAAGTTATTGTTCTAACTTATACCGTTTATGAACTATTATTGTGTGACCATCAAATTTGAGTGTAAATGAGAAGTACCCATGAGCCAAACAACTCCCATTAACGAGTAAACCATACGACAAACAGCCCACACGCAGCCCCGAATAATCCGGTAAACTGATTAGCGACGTTGTGTAACACCATGGGAATGTGTAACAGTCACACTGTAACACATAGTAACGTAGTGGACACGCAACGGTTAAGCGGCGCGAATGCCAGACGCGTGTCTCATTACTCTGTGAAGATTGTATAGTCAGCGTCAAATTGTTTGTGACACCTAAAGTAGCCATTAGTTCGCAACACGTTTTTGTTATAACTGGAGTAAAGTTGTGTTGTCAACTTTTTGGCCACTTTGGAGGTCACGAACATTTGACGCTGACTGTACAGACGCCAGGAAATTGTGTTTTGGTTTCGATTTTTTATTTTAGGAAAAGGCAAAGGCATAACGCTATACAGCCACTCTGATCTAACTCGTAAACATGTACTTTTTTATTCTTTCCGCTTGATTATAGGCAAAGGCAATATGAACTATGAATGCAATTGAATATGAACCATACAGCCAATTAAACACAGACTATAAAAATCTTTGAAATAGGAATGACCGCTCAAAATTTCGATTACCGATTCGAATTCAAAATCGGAACACGAGCGATGCAGATACAGTATTCAAAGCATGTCCAAGGATAAGATCTATTGTGGGTTAGTATCCCCAGTAACAAGGTCTAGCCTCATCCCATCGCCGATTATGATAATCGATAGAATAATCTCGAATGTTCTCTAACTAGAAAGCGTATGTCGAAACAAGTGCTCGCGTACACAGCCATGTAAAGGAAATGTATTGGTAAAATATTATATGGTATTTTACATCAACGTTGTTACTAGATGATACATAAGTGCATCAAATTATCTAGATTTAAAATTAACTCTGTATGGTATACAAAATCTCACAAGATTTACTTGATACAAAATACGAGTCGTATTTACTAAAAAAAACTAGATGCGATCCTAAAATACTTTATAATTATCTACGTATGACGATAAATGTCGCTTAAAGCTAAGAATATCCTTAAAGATCAGTGTTCCTGAGAACCGAGAAACCCAGCTTTTTCTTGGCTTATTATTATTCCACTTTTGCCTATAATCAATTACCGGGACCGGGACAAACTTGACCTTCATTGGTTGGGTTTTTATGGCGGTCAAGCTGTAGATCCTGGCTACACAGGAGTTGCAGTGGTGGGAACGAGAGATGGGAATAGTCCCGTTATAGTTATCAATTAATATAGCACTTTAACCGCTAACGTGAGCAAAACCCCTTAAATTCGAGCGGGCGCCATCTGGCGGGCGTTTGCAGCGACGCGGCTGCCGGTTACGACGCGATCACGCGAGACAGCCGACCACGGTATGAGATTATTACGTCACTATTCTAGACGAAAACGTTTTTGGGTGTATTAAAATATCTTTTGTGTCATAAGATTCCCTTTTTTCATGCTTTAAAAGACGTCCTCTGGTACTTTTTCGATACCTATCAGCCATTATTTTCAGCCTTTCCTATCATCATCAGGGTGAATAAGACAGAATGGCCTCTTCAGGTATCCTCCAAAGGAAACATCTTTCTTATTGCACAATACGGCTTTTTCAAGTTCAATTTTCTAACCAAAAGAGAATAAACATCCTAATAAATCTTCAACGTAAAACATTTTTGTATCTGTTCTGATGAATAGAAAAACTTACTCTAAGAAATACAACAAATCTATTTTCTTTATTGTTGATTCAGTATACACATTTGATAGTTAGTACGTCATGTATGCTTGTAGCTTTCCTCAAGTAAATATACGTTGAGTAGGTACACTTAAGCCAAATACCAACACTACTAGACGGCTGTGTGCCCGCGATACGGTTGACGACGGTGCATGTGCATAATCGCGTTAGATGCACTAATAAGTCGTCTTGCACAGTGTAGCACAGTTATAATATTATGTTTGGAAACTTGGTACTGTCTTGAAAATTTGGTATTTAAAAAACTGTGGCTGTTAAATCATTTAACTTGAATGAAATAATGTAGGGGACACCGAGGAGATTTGCGACATTGTCGATTCTTGAGTGGCGACCACGAGCCGGAAGACGTAGCGTAGGCAGGCCTCCCACTAGGTGGAACGACGATCTGGTGAAGGTCGCGGGAGGCGTCTGGATGCGAGCGGCGCAGCACCGATCTTTGTCGAAATCCTTGGGGGAGGTCTTTGTCCAGCAGTGGCCGTCTTTCGGCTGAAACGAACGAACGAACGAACGAACGATTGTTGGCTCCCGTATTAATTTGTTAGCTCGAGACTGTTACGAGCTCACTAGTAGTTAATAAGTTAAAAAAAAATCGACAACAACTCTCCTCTGTTACTACTTTCCTCGGTCTCCCCTGTAGCCAATTTAATACCAATATAGGTCTTAAAAAGGTATACTGAAAAAGAAAATGTTTGCAATGTGAGTGCTGAAATTTCATTTAATGTCCTTCAATAAAATAAAGGTTCAAGGACAGATAATACTTTAGTTTGTCTTGAGTAGGTACTCTTTAGAATAGTAGAATAGCTTTTTAAGGCTTAATTTCATGTTTAAGTTTAGACAAGTTCATTAAGCACCTTGATTTTCTTTCTGATTGATTACCTTTTCCTACTATGTACCTTGTATACCTGTAGCCCTAGAATGCGCGCCGCGATAAGCGGTTTTCGCGTCATTTTATCGACCTTTCCCGTACATTTTGACTTAAAAAAGCATCGATAAGAGTATATTAAGGCGCGCATCCTAGCCCAGCTGTTTATGTATGTATAACCTAGGGTCACAATTCAGCACACAAGCATGCTATTGTAAGCATAGCAGTCACAATTTATAACACTTATCCGCCTCTCATTAAGGGCGCTTTCAATGCAAAGGGCGGGTATGGCTCCAATATGGCGACATGTAGACCATGTAGTGCCGCCATAATGCTGCTTCTACGGCTATTGGCCGCTACTTGGACTGGGTGGGCCAATTTTGAGAGGTAAGGCTAGATTTTTTTGAAAAGGTATTTTTTTTGTTAGAGGAAAGCTTTTTTAGAAAATGTGCTGGTGCTGTTAAGTCAACATTCAATAAATCATACTAAAGCGTACAATAAAAAAGCAATGGCAAACAAACCACAATCAATAGTATTCGGTTGTCGCTGAACACTTGGAAACTGAATACATGACTCCGATAGATACGGAAACAAGGCTTTTACATATATTTTTTGCGATTTTCCTAGAACACCAACAAGACTATCGTACACACGCAGTATTCCATTAATGTAATAAATACAACTCCAGTGCCCCACTAATCCCACGTCACCGTCATAAATTACTTGAAGGTGCGTCTCATTTTTAGGTACAGGTTCAATCAGTTCAGGGTGTTGAAATAATTCTAGCTCACGCGGTCTAAATGATGTGCACCGAAGTAACTTTTCATGAAATGCGCGAACCACATCATCTTCGATATAGTTATTATAATTCAGAATGTAGGAAAACGTATTATCTAAAGTATCCATTGTTAGATGATATACAATAAGCTTTAGAAATTTTAAAAACCTGCTACGAAACACTAAAATTTGCACCAAAAACAAAGGAATTTATATTATTGGGGGATTTATTAGTACGTGACCGGTTTAATAGCACCTATTAAACCAGTATACCTACTTACTTATTTTTTATAATAGGTACAATTCAATATTAAAAAGTCTCAACGCCAAATTCGACTTGCGAAAGAAGTAAATGGGAACGATGAAATTCTCTTAGCGCGCACAAGTGACAACGACGTCTGCCCTCACGTGTCTGCCCGTTCGGGTCGACGCGGTTAGCTATCTTATCCCCGCTCCCGCGCGAGACCACGCCCCGCAACTCACGCGCTGCAGCGCAGCGAGCGACCGATCTTCTTGAATCGATGTAATAATAATCTATAGGATTAACGCGTTTTAAAAATATTGGTTCGATGGATATGTTTAACCTATTATTACTCAACAATCACATTTGTAATATTAAACTTTATCAAATGCACAATGTATTTAAGGTACATTACTGGATAAGGATTAATGGCGTATTGCTTGAATAAGCTAATATTTCTCGTAAAAAGTACCTACATTATAAAGATTTTATATCATCGCGGATTTTAAAAGGTGTACAATACTGTAGTATATTTTTTGATCTATCTTATAAGGTTCAGCCATCGTTTTCAGTGTAAGCACAATAACTTAACCAAAATTACAGTTAAATCAACCTATCTCAAAAACTATAAGAGATACTTTGATCAAACCAAAAATCGTTGAAAGAGTTAATTAGCATGCATCACCTCTATTTTTTTTAGAATTTTATACCCCGTAGTTATAAAAATAGAGGGGGGGGGACATACTTTTTACGACTTTGAGAGCTGATATCTCAAAAACCGTTCACTTTAAGAAAAATGTTTTTTAGAAAACTTTATATCATTTTAAAAGACCTTTCCATTGATACCCCACACGGGTATGTACATCGGAAAAAAAATTTTCATCCCTCAGTTACATGTATGGGGGGCCCCACCCCCAATTCTTTTTTTTACTATTTAGTGTCATAATTTTGTAGCGGTTCATACAACACATATTCCCATCAAATTTCATCACTGTAGTACTTATAGTTTCCGAGTAAATCGGCTGTGACAGACGGACAGACGGACAGACGGACAGACGGACAGACGGACAGACGGACAGACGGACAGACGGACATGACGAAACTATAAGGGTTCCGTTTTTGCCATTTTGGCTACGGAACCCTAAAAAAACCAAGCGAATTAAAAACCTCTTCGTTTTGATGAAGTCGGTTAAAAAGTAATAAAACTTATTGAAAAAGAGGCTGATAATAGCGACTGATTTTTGCGCTAACTTTTTTCAGGACTGACAAAGTTTAATTGTCCTGAAACCGTGGTAGTGTATGTTGAGAGTTGTGAACTACGAGTAACTTGTTATAACTAAACTTATCCACGAAGAAATTAAAACGTTTTTAGACAGACAAATTACCACTATTACAAACAGAAGGCCTTTAAAATTGATTAGCGCACTCAGTCTACCACCTACCTATTTAGGGAGATTCGCACATGGTCACAAAACCAGCCGTTTCGCACATTTGCATAATACGGGCATGCAGAGCTAACATTACCCGAAATTAGCCAATAAACGTCTCTATGTGCACAGCCTCAAGTGCTTTTTACGGCTGCTACTCAAGCCAACAATGTTTCTGCTATCGGGCATTCCTGACAATGTTTTTACTGCCCTTTGTGATGTTAGATCCTCGTAGTAGTAACTTAATTAACTATAGGTAGACTTTTTCCATGTCAATTTGAGTTTTAAATTTGTTTTTCTTTGAATAGGTAATCAATCTTTCTTGTATTACGAGTATGTCAACTGATTCTGATGATTCTAATCTCAAAAGCTTATTAGGCGTTTTATACAATCATCATACATTTAATTGTAAGTTTTGGTAGTAGAGTAAAGTCAAAGTTAAGTCAGTAGGAATTTTTTCTGCCATTTTTCCCTTTACAATACTCCTTAATCGCATATAGCTTTCAAAATCAATCTCCACTTTACCCATATGGGGGCGTTACCTGGTGTTATGTCAGTGCAAAATGGTCCACACTAACCGATAGTTATTTGGGAGCTGCGCATCGGCATTTGCATAATTCGAGTGCAGTTTACCCCCAAATTATCCTAAAGCGGCGCGTCGAGCCGGGTAATGCGGACTTGCCCCGGATTAGCGTAACCTGTCGGAATAACTCATACAAATTAATCTCGAAATTAGCCCGCAGATTAATTAGCTGATGAGGGTTCCGGATTTGATTGGGTTGTTTGTTATACAGGACAGATGATGCTTATTATAGCTGGACGTTTGATTACTCTCAATAATAGAGGCTTGCGTATTATTTCCAACGAACCTTCTACTGGACTTTGATATGACATAATTCCAACCTTTTTTATTAGATACCAATCGCAGATATTTTTTCGGACACGACTAATAAACAATAAATTGCTATTTATTTTATTTATTAGGACAACCAACAAGACAAACACGCATACATGAAATTACTATGACTAAAAGTGCTTAAAACTAAGTGCTGTCTTAATTAAAGGCTGCCACGGCATGCAATGTGGACAGTTGCAAATATAAAAACTAAGAGATAGTAGGTAACACAGTGAAAATTTGAAATGTATTAAAAAAAATATTTTACGTATTTGCTGTGGCTGTAAGGGACCTCAGCACAGCGCGCCTGAATTATTATATTATAGGTATTTCAAAAGGATTTCCCTAGAACGAAGTAATTAGTACTTATTCTGTGCTCGATCTTACAAAAATTCCTACTTAAGTCCTGCTCTATCTTTACATTATAACCAATTTAACCATCATTCCCAGTTGAATTATTGAACTAATGTTCGTAATATCATTTAATATCTCCAGTAACATCGATTGCCTATTCGAGCAGCAGTCTAATCGTATGCTAATGCATTCACTTCCTTATTTATCTGAGGTCAAAGTTAACAATCAAAGCAAGAAATTATTGAAATTAATTTCTTTGTTGCGTCCCACCATTCCTGTATTATGGTAATGTGTTCTGTTCCTTCATTTGCGTTCTTATGTCGTCGGCATAAGGTTGTTTATTGGTGGTCATTATGTGACAGTTGAATGCGGTGTTCCTTTCTGGGCATGCGTATACTTGACATGGACACGACAGAATTCTCGGGCCATCTTCGTAAGAGATGGTTCCTGAAGCAAGATGTGGCGGATAACATTCCAGACAGGACTGGTTACGGGACTTTGTAGGAAGACAAGGTAAAGCTGGTTACGAATAGGAGGAAGATAAGGTGAAGGAGACAGTGGTGGGTTTCAAGATATGGATGGCACAGGCACATCAAGGTAACTGCGGCATTTTAGGCAGTTTCAAGTGCTACTTTTTTATAATGCTGAACAAACAAACATTTTCATAGATAAATCATTGTTTAACAGCCGGCCTAGGATGCGCGCTGCGATTTTATCGCGCCATTTTATAGATTTTACGCGATAAGCCCATACTTTTTTCGTCTAAAATCATCGATAAGATTTTATCACGATGCGCATCTTAGCCCAGCAGGTGGCTAGGTGTTAGGAAACTGCTTGAAATGAATCATACGTCCCTGTGTATCTATCTATATTTGATTTATAATCAAGATCTCGTTGGCGGATCTTACTAAGTACATCTTGCACTCTTTTCATTAAAAGATAGTGTATGTACCTAATTTTGATAATAATAACATTAGTTAACATAAGTCCAATGTTCGCTTATAACTTGGCCGGCTCGTGGCATTCTGCTCGTGACAATCGGAACAAACGTTGAGTAATGTGTACACGCACGTCCCGCCTCCAAACGACAACCTGCACTGCCCTTATATGAACAATTGTGCAAAACAATAATACTCGTAATATTTGTCGTCTGAACTTGAATCTTCTCTACAACCGGGGACTCTAAATGAAAAAAAAGTATTATGTTCGCCTTGGACAGTAGAGTCGAAATTGGATTTTTAACTTATCCAGGTACAAACTCCTTTTGCAGATACAATACAACACATCATGAAAATATGACAACATTCAATTTTGTTTTTTATAAACATATTTCTATTTGCCATAATCACATAATAATTTATGCGGCTTTTATCTCATAGCAATATCATTGCAACTTCTCAAGAGCATTCCTTCTAGAAGCTTTCGAGTTACTTTCGAGTTTATCTCGCTTTAAAACCGGAGTGCTGATAAAACATCGTAATCAGAGGGTGTCAACTGCTCCGAGATGCACAAGTAGGAACTGTTTTCACTTTCGGACGAGAAAAATCTCAGAAAGACGAAAATAATATGAGAATACACGATATTCTCAGTTACATATATCATACATCATTGTCGTTTTTATAACAGGGGCACTTATGGAACTGATGTTCTGTCTACTATTAACTGAATTCCTATGAAAATAAAGTAAAAAGTAACTTCTACTTGACAAAAGCAAAGTTCTAAGGTAGAGTCCACCTAATGTATCGTGTAGACAAGATCATTGAGGCATTATGACACTTTTTGATTGAAATCCTAAAGAAAATTTAATGGTGTTTGTAACGTCAAATAGTAACGGTAAAATGACGGACGCGGACGGTGTCACTAGCATGGTCCTCTTCCGTCATTTTATCGGAGCAATGGAAACGTGTCAAGTGCAAGTAATGCTACTCAAACAAGATCTGTTGCAATTTCTATATGGAGCCATTTGTATGCGTGTCCGTCATGGTTTCATATGCGCAGAGTGGCCTTTTCGAAGTGCAGTCTTATTTATTACCTAACCGAATGCTGAAAAAGGGGTTACGGATTTTGCGTAAGTATGTGTAGTATATAAAAGTGAAAAGTACTCATCAGTCTAGTTCTGAGAAATGAAATCAAACTCGTTTACTTGCCCAATAACGTCATCAATTAGGTACTGGTAATTTAACGAGATTAAATTGAGACTAGCCATGTTTAATTAAATAAATAAATTATTGTTTGATGTTATTCTATGAGTATACCCGACATTTTAGGATTTGGAATCTTTATGGAAATCCTTGGGGCTCTGTCCAGCAGTGGACGTCATTTTTATGTATTAACGAAATAATGAAAAACCAAAGGACATAAACGCCACTTAGTGCCAACCATCACCCCGCCCCGGTGGCAACGAAGGATGTACCTAGATGGGAATAAAGGAACATTTTTCACGTTTTTCTTGATCAAATTTAAGCAGCTACAAAATTGATTAACCCAAGTAGGTACATTGCAAATTCGCTAGAGACATGCGATTTTTGATTTTACGAAGGTAATACGATAGAGAATAATACAAAGTAATAAAAACCACCTGTTATAGGAGAATTTTTTGGAGAAATTTATCAAATAACCAAAAAAACACGAATTTAAAAGCAGATTTTTTTCAAAAAGTATCATTTTTTATTATTTGTTGGCATTTTTTGTGTATTTTATGTATTTTTTTAGTATCGCCTGTTATTTAGCATTATTACTGTTTTTATTTTATCAGGATATACCGCTTAGTTTAAAAGTTATTACGTTTTCTTTATAATAAGTAATTGGAAGAAAAACAAAAAAATTTTTTGACCTCTTTTTTGTCGATAAAAATAGGTCTAGTTTCATCTATTTTCATATGTACACTTTAACGTGACTCACACTGTATAGTTATACACCGTTGTCCCCGCGGTTATTACGGGCGCCCCCATAACTCGGGCCCCCAGGCAACGCCGCGGGGCGCTGTTAACACACACACAGCGAGATTTATGCCCAGACGCCGCACTACAACTTATGCTAGCTTTCTGGGGACTTAATGAATCGATTGTGCTTTGGTTTTAATTGGAGAAAATTTTTTTGATAGGTACCTAATTCAGTTTGCTTGCACGTATTTTAGAATCTTTTAAGGCTAAGCGTATTTTTTAATCGCTTATCAAATAATAAACATAGTATTGGTAAAAAACCTAAACTTTTGTCCTAAAAACCTGGATAATTTTTAAATAAAAAATACAGATTTTTCTTCTTATAATCTTTGTTGTAGGAAGTCTTAGGCTGAGTTGTACCACCGAACTTAACCGTACTAACTATAACGATAGCCGGTGATTTTTGTATGAAGTCTGATAGATTTTTGACGTTTGTTAAAGTTAAATTAAGATGGTGTAACTCAGCCTTAGTGCCAGTACAGTGTAAAATTAGATTTCAGTTACTGTCATAATTATCTAGATCTAATAGCTTTACATAGCTTCTGTAAGTTTCGTACAAAACTGTACATGTAATTTAACTATTTTACAATCTGAATATCAGATCAGATTAATACCTATCTTCTCTACTTCTAACTATTAAACTACCGTCACTAATAAAACAATAAATAATGATTTACAACGACCCACAGGTGTGAGAACACGTTTGGTTGTTTGCACTGCAATAAATATTATATTTACCGTATGCTTACTAATTAACAAATAAATTCTCCATCACCGGACTGTGAATGGTTTCTAATTTATCACCTTTTGATCGGTTTAACCGGCAGTTAATGATATAACAACCGGGCCTCGGTCTTGACACTGAATTGGAATGGCCATGACATTCGGAGACCAGATTTTAGATGTTTGCTATTATTGCATTTGATTATGTCGATGATTGGTCGTTGGACTATCTCTAACAAATGCAATGGACTCTGTTGATGTCGTTTGATGACCATTTAGATGTCATCGGATTCAGAAACGAATTTGAGATTGGTAGTCCCTATGTAAGTACGGGTGCTTACAACTGCTTACAAAAATATACGTAGGTACTAAATGGTGGATGTCTCTCTGCTTCAACTGGGTCTAACAAAAACTTATGTACCTACATATTAGTATACATAACAGGTTAAATTCTCAAACGTTTCTGTTTCTGATTAAGCAACTTATTTTTTTAGGGTGTAAACTTAAACTTCACATAATTGGCAAAAGCATAAAAACCTACATCCTATTAGTAAGTACAATAAGTAGCTGAAATACTTTTAAACGGCAAAAAGTATCAGGAAACAATTAAATTCAATACAAATAACTTGTCACACAACTCAGTACTGATCAGTTGCTACGATCATTGAAACTAAACGAGCTATTGAGCAAGATTCAGGCCATGTTTCTAATTGCACTGTTGCATCAGAAAGATAATCAATTTTCAGGTTATACCAGGCTAAGTGCGCGTTCACACACACGCAGTAAAAACTGTGAACGTCTTTAGGTAGGCACTCGTACTGGATTTCTCTATGGTACTGGCCCGTAAAGTCAAAAGAAGTAGAAACGATGATTTAAAATAATTTTGTTTCCAATAGCAGTTCAATCAATTGTTTGTTTCAGCCAAATGATGTCCACTCCTGGACAAAGGCCTCCTCAAAGGTTTTCCACAATGCATGGTCCTGCGCTGCCCGCATCCAGGCTCTTCCCGGGACCTTTACCAGATCGTCGGTCCACCTAGTAGGAGGCCTGCCCACGCTACGTCTTCCAGCCCGTGGTCGCCACTCGAGAACTTTTCTGCCCCAACGGCCATCGTCTCTACGAGCTATGTGCCCCGCCTACTGCCACTTGATTTTGGCAATTCTGCGAGCTATGTCGGTTACTTTGGTTCTCCTGCGTTCAATCAATACTAAGACAGTTTCCTGTAATAAGGTCACATAAGGACTCTACTAAACACTGCTATGGTTAAGGAATTGACATTGGATGCGTTCTGCGGTCTTCGGTCAGGTCAAAGTAAACGCAGCCTGCATCATGGAACAACATGAGCTTCATTCTGCGCGCATGTGTGAAAACAGCTTTATACAGTAAACGTAGAATTAAGCTCAAATAGTGGCAAAGGTCGTGGCCGATTTAATTGCTTAGAAAATTAGCTATTACTATCTAATTAAAGAAAATAAGACGGTCAAACGGTGAATGTACGGAAATCGGTGTCGAAGAAATACTCGTATGTATTTCACGTTTACGATTAGAAATAAGCTAAAGAAACTTATAATAAATTGAATTCATTTTCAATACATAAGTTAAAAGCTTGGCAATCACAGAAATATTTTATTGGCTAATCAACAGTTTTATGTTCACAGTTTTTGATATCAATATGCTATTAGCAAGAGCGTTTACGCACTACATCCTATACAAGTTCTAGAAAATCTAGATCTTTATATGGTGCTATTTCCTTATTTCTGTCTTTTAATCAGTTGGATCGGTACTTAGTTCAATGACAGAATATCCAATTTTTAGCAGCCTTAATGCTATTCTATATTCCATCTGATTACAAAAAATTTTGTACTTCGAAAGATACGTTAAGTTGGCATAATTGATCTATGTCAGACACTATTGCTGGCTAATAAAGTTCAGTTATTGACAACATAATAGATAAAGAAGGTAGTTTGTATAAGTATTTAATTCAGGTTACAAGTGCAATTAGTATAATTTCACCATCATCACTCGATAGATTTCACAATAGTATGTCACATGTAGTACCTACATCACCCCAAATATAGTTACATCCTTCAGCAAACATAGTAATCAGATTTTCATTCAAGCAAAAAAACTCAATCAAACTCTTACCCGCATACTCTAAGTGAAAATATACCGGTTTCATCCGGTATCCGATTACCGGCATTATGTTAATACGAGCGATAATCGATAATCGGTACTCGCTTTGCAATATAAATAAATTTGAATTAATTGAAACAAAAGCCAATTTTAGCGGGCATTAAATAGTTATTGATTATTGTCAATTTATTTGCAGATGGTACGGCCGTTACCAGCAAATTGGACGGACGAATATTGTTTAATATTGCAATAAAATACTGTGTAAAATAATTATGCCTATATTTTGTGTGAGCATTGATAGCAGCTAAAGATTTATCATAAACTAGTTTTAAAGAATTTAACCGTAAGTGCTACTTATCTCATAAATCGATAAAAAATTCCCGCCTTTATTTCACCCATAAAACTGTTTGATATCACAATTGAAATTCGCGGTATTTTCACATGAACCACAGACTGCCGGCAGCACTATGAGAGACGTGTTTTGTTTTTATTATTTCCCGCTAAAACAGGCAAAGGAATTTATACTCGAGCAGCCTTGCTCGATGTCTTTTTGCATTTTTATCATCGGGCCGTACTGTTTATAATGTACGTTATAATAAATCTAAAAGATCCTTAATCTAATGTTTTGACGCGTTTTTTCTGGTTTCAAACAAGTCTTTCTAAAATATTCTTACGTTGATAGATCTGTTAAGAAGTAAGTATATTAGGTACTTATCAAATTCTTTATGTACGATAACAGTCACTAGCTGACATAACCGACTATGTAATATAATGTTGATGCAAAATCACACCTACACCTACACGTATCTTAAATACATTATGTGATTGCAATGCATTGATACTCACGCACGCCCGTATTCACAAACATTAGGTACTATGAGGTGTCACAGTGCGCGCGGACGCACAGTGTCACACTGTCACACACGAACCAATCATAGAGTTCTATTCAACGCTGTGCGTTCGATTTGCTGCTTCACTTAATCAAGTATCGTTTGTGTTAGGTATGTGAAACGGAACTGAGCTACCATTAGAATCAGCAATAAAAGATAACTGCATAAAAACTTTAATCTCCAGCTACTAAAATAATCGTGATACGAATATAAATTACGTACTGGACTACAAAAAACGTTTCTCCAGTGGAAGTAGGCAATAAATAAGCAATTCTAGATAGGGCCGCGTGGGCGGGACTGGTTCCAGTCTTTTGCTTTTTGCGTCCCGTTTTGATGGCTGCGCGAGCGCACAGCATACAAAGGTTACGATTGGTCCTGGTACGTGTCCCGATTTGCGAGGTACGTCCCTCTGTAAATACGTAGGACGTTACGATTAGGGACCCTTCAAGATACAACAGGTACTAGTACTATATAATTATTAGGAGTCTGTCCCAATTTACCTTTGTTCGGGATGCTAAAGTCCCGATTTCTCACCATCCTCCTTGTAGGTCCATCCAAATCCATCCAGGTTGTACCTACTCTGTATTGATAATTTTTTAACAAAGCTGTTGTTACATAATAATGTTTTTCCTTTGATATTTTCATATTGTCTCACCATATTCGAACCAACTGTTACATTGTACAAGATGTCCCGATTAGAAATCAAAAGTCCCGTTTGTTTTTACCTTTCGTCTCGAATTTACACAGCGAAACTGGCAACACTAGCTCCGATAAACGCGTTTAAAACTGCGCTTGGTTTGTTTTACTTCATTTGTTACGAAGATGAAAAATAGTCGGTAATTGGGATATACTCAATACTCAATACTCAATATTTTATTGCATCCATTATGTACTTAAAATTAGAACATTATTATGGATGTTGACGCTATTCGATTATCATTCCAAGAAAGTATTTTTTTAGCTCTTGATGTTGGGAAATGACACAAGCTCTAAGGCAGTGCATAAGGAAAAAGAAGGTTTAGTTTTTGCGAAGGTCTAGTTTATGAATCATACTCGACTGTATAAAATTGATGTTGTCAAAAGAAATCAAATTGTTTTTAAAAACATCTTGCATTCGTGCCTAAGATTCGTACGAAAATAACTTCTACTCATACATTTGCACCACCAAACTTTAACTTCTGTAACTATAACGATAACCGGTGGCTTTTGTATGGAGTTTGACAGATTTTTGTAAAGTTAAAGTAAGATGAAAGAAAAAGTCTAACAAAAGTGACTGCGCCAGAGTTACATCTGGTTTTCTCATCACTAGGTGATGTTGTTCCGAAATGATGATGGAGCATGTTACATTTAAGATGACCATTAAATCCAGAGGACTGCTTATCGGACTCGAAACTAGCAAAAACCAATCCAATCTAAATAAGGCACTTAGCATCCTATTAAAACGTACTAAAAATTCTATTAGACATGAGTAAATTATGTTTAGTCTCATCAAGACTGGTGTTGAATCTTCGGCAATATAAACCTTGATGTTTGGCAATAAAGTTGCATTTCCAAAACGGCTTCAAATCAAGTTGGTTCCATCAGTCAGGTCCTATTTCGCTTTATTGCTCGGATTGAAGTTGGACATTACAGAGGGTATTCCGACAATGTTAATGGAAACGTAATTTGCACCTGAACAGGGTTGCCATCATGAAAATTGTTAAAAAGTCTTAAAAAATCCCCATTATAAGATTACGCCTAAACCTGCTGTTTAGGCCCGCATTGTGACATAATATCAAAAAACTTGATTCATAAAAGTAATTTATTTTATGCAATGGCTGGTTTTGCTTAAGTGCAACAAAACGCTTTTCCACGTACACCTGTTTTGGTACAATAAGGTAGGCCAGTGCTGAAAATTGTAGCGCAAGAAACTGAGTCACTTCTATTAGGTTAGATTATTTTTTAAAGATTCAATTCGAGTATGTATGTATTGGCTCCAACTGATTCTTAGGCGTATTTCAGTACTATGCAGTTAAGTGAATTTAAATAATAAGTAATTACCTGTTGAGTAGTAGTCATTTCATAAGGGTCTTAATTATTTTATCAAACATCATAATATTAACATGTCGCTCAGAGCTTGTCATGAAATACCTAGTCCAATTTTAAATACATACGAATGTAAATGATACATAAACATTTCGGGTGGGAACAGCCGGACAAGGTGACAACCCTATTAACGGCAAATAAACGGTTTCCATTAAGCAGTTTTATATGGCTAATGAACTTCTATATCCATAATTCGATATAATTAAGTGGTAATGAGGGGATTAGCCTTGCAAAGGAATAGCAGTAAAGACATCGTAAACTTCTCGTATTGGAATTAAGAGAATTGGAATCAGCTGATTAAATATGGAGGTTTATTGGCGACGAGGATATGATTTTACAATTTAAATTACTTGTAACACTTTTTTAAGTAGAGATTTTTGATAACTGAGATACTAATTCGGATTCAAGTATTGTGCCTTTTGTCTTACGTAGGGGTTGTAACAACTGAAGTCACAACATTGGTGTCAGACATTAGAGTCACAGGCGTTTGACATGTCTCAATCGGACCGACTAGCCTTAACGAAACCTCAAAAAGTTTTTTTTTGTTTAGTCGTTCAAGCATTCAAGCCTGTCATATCATTAGATAAATTGAAACAATTACACAAAGTAAACTCGACTAAATAAAAAGCTTGTAAAAAGTTTATTTTTAGTTTCTTTTGAATTCTTCTAAAATTTAAGCTTATACATTTTATCTTCCTTAAATAACCTATATTACCCACGTCATAAAGGTGCAATTATGGTTTACACGCATATTCGATTTCACAGCTGGAGTTCGGTTACAAATGGAGTCCCGACCACGCCTTTATGGTATTTAATGATTTTAGAAACGCATTAAAATCGTAGTTTCAACAACAGTAGGAGCAATTAACGGGAACATTACAACAGTTACTTGATTGGATTTGTAAGTTTTGATTTGTTAAGTAACTGGTCAGTTGGAAATTTAATTTGGGTCCGTGTGAAGAAATAATTGAAAACTATGAATGGTTGAATTTCACTGATTTAAACAAATCACAAGCCGAACTACATTTTGGATGGAAAATAAGTATTATTACAAGCAGTTAAGATCCTATATGCAACTTTATGCATCTGTGTTGATAAACTTTACTCATACTCGTATAAATACGTTATAATCCATGTAATTATGTATGTAGAGACAGAGCAAAAAGGCTTTAAATAGGGGTAATTTTAAGTCTCTATGAATTTACTAAAAAATATATTTTATCTTTTTCTTGATACCTAGCAAGGGAATAAAATACATATAATAGTCCTAAGGCTAAATAAACTTCATCCATTGCATATGTAAGTGGTTCAAAGTTTAGCCATTCAGGGATCCCAAATGTTCCCGAAAGTTCTAACTAAAGGAAGCATTATGGACCATAAATATAGATACACATTTTATGCAGGATATAAAAATCGTGATTCTTACAATTTGTCATGCTCTCAAACAGTTTTGTAGGGTTCTTAGCACATTGCCAGTTGATTTGCAACATTGTTAAAATTGCTGTGAACATGCATAATGTATTGGGGGATAGATCTAGCTTATCTGTATGTATATTGTTTAAAAGGCAACCGTTAGAGATCAACACCCAGCTCAAACTAAGGAAATGAAACAGGGCGTCCAAGTTTAGCACAAGCGAAGAAAATGTTTTCTTTCGACTTATTAGGTTCTTGCAGGCAACGGCACTAGTTTGTAAAGTCAAAGCTTGTATTCTTGTGGGTTTTTATTGGCGGTCAAGCTGTAGATCCTGACTACACAGGAGTTGCAGTGGTGGGAAAGAGAGGTGGGAATAGTCCCTTTGTATTCAGTACCTTACTCAAGGCCTTTCCTGGGCACTTATACACGTCCCAAATAGTAATGGTGGTAGCACCACTTTGGGACAACATATTGGTCGGTGCTGAGAAGAAGTGGCGCAAGAAACTCAGTACTCGGTACCTAATTTAAATGCATTTTTGGGTCCCATATTGAGCTTGATACTTGTTAAACTCCATTACCGGTGTACTTAGTGCGTAATTCACTTTTTTCTGTAAGTAAACTAAAACTTGAATTAATTCCAAACCAAATTAAGTGATATCATTCTATCAATTTTAAACGGCTTCATCTAATCACTAAAAGAAACTCAAAGAACTCGTTCAAATTCTGTTCAACATTAATTTAGACCTTGCATGTTAATCTAGATTCATTTACAAAGATTCTAGCAAAAACTCAGAGCGTTAACTACCAGTTAAGCTTAAACAACTTGTTCAAAGGCATCGCGATAATGATATCTACTATCAAAACATTCTATAGTCCGCGCCAATGGAAACTAACAATTTCGTAAATGTTATTATGATAAAAATCTACTCAAAAAGAGGTTTAAAAGTGTCTTGAACAGTTTCAGTACCTTTAACATTAAGAACTTCAATTTGCAATTTACTAAAGATACGTTTTCTTAAATCAGTAGTAGGTATCACGCAGCTCAGTCAAAGTTATTCGTTTTATAAAACGAAAGCCTATATTCTGCGCGTTCGCGTCCGATATACTCGACTAATATTGAACGGATTTTCATGCGCTTTACCACTTTTTTTTGCGTCTGGAAATGCTTTGCGCATACCCACTGGCTGATAGGGACAGTCAGTCAGCAGGTTAAGTGGGGCTCTACACACTACTCTACTGGGAGCCTACACACTAAAACCCTACGGTGTCCTCCGGGGCTATAAAACGAAGCCGCGAGTTATTGTCCTAATATTGGACATTCGTCCGCGGCTCCGTCTCAGGCTACTGCTCGCTCTTGGGCGAGCCCCTCCGGCTTCGAGGAGAATAGTGATTCCCCTCAGGTCGTCCGCTAACGGCGCACTGGACACTGGTGCGGATGCGCTTTTTACTACTAAACTGAGTGATTATGAGGAAAGTTTATGTATTTTTCAAAATAAAATCCCGGGCAAGAGTTTGTTACTAAAATTGCCATTTTCTATTGGCGCGGCTATAGTTGACCGTATGCGTGTCAATGACGCGTGCGGTGCGCGACTGCCATGTAAGGAAGCTGGATCGATACAATTTACATCATATACTAAAAAATAAGTATAACAGCTTAGGGTTGCCACTGCTTTGACGGATTTTATATTGACTTATTTGCACTAAGAATAGAAACTTAAATTAAAACACATCGATTGGTTGAAACTAATTAAGTATTGCACAAATTAGTAAGTAATGGGCCTGTTAACGTATTACCAAGCTAAATATATGCTTATATTGAGATCACAGTATCGGCGGGGTTTGATTCAGCGTTTTCGGATCTCGAATCGGCCAGTCCGACACCTTGACTGTTGGGCTTTGAAGGTAATCTTGGCTCCAAAATAGTTTACTTAATGTCTTTTTAGAACTTCAACTCCTAAGAGCGCCAGCCCTACCAGCAAATTACGCAATCCCTGACATGCACTGATCAGTAGAAAGGAGATTTTTAGTTGTATTTGCTCCTTTTACTTTTCGAAAGTATTGTTAAACGTTGCAATTATAATGTTTAAGGAAAACAAGTGAATTAAACGCAATTAACCTGTCGAATAGGGCCTGCGCCTGCGGTGGGTACTGGACAGTGAACTACTGTAACGGGCACTTCAACAGTTTTAAGGTTTATAAGGAGCAGTCAATGACATTCAAATTGTAATTTGATATGTCGCCAGTGAATTAATTATGCTATGCAATTAAATCAATTTTGTCTAATTTTAAGAGTGTGAGATAGAAATGGGGTAGTGCCTACTTGGTAACAATTGTATCTGAATATTATCCATATCAATGAAAACTTTCCTCTATAAAATATTAGTGTAAATGACCTTATGTGTTATGTTATAAAATCGTTTGTATTTTTTTTTAATTAAGCAAATACCTGTACCTTTTTAAACCTATTGATCCTTTGTAAAGTACCATAAATCTCGTCAATTCAAATAAGAAAACTATAATAAATCTTAGTGTAAAATAAAAGCTCGTTTTAATCACTCGCATAGTCACATACTATGCCATAGAAAGACACCTACTCACTCACTGACATTTAGCGTCACTTTTTGCCGCAAATTAAAATAGTAGAAACTCCTTCGTTATGAATGTTATGATAGAGTCATTACTGCGCAGTGAAAGTTATAAGGTCGGTTTATATCACAGGCTAGTTTCTTATGAAATTAACGCCGCCTTATCTTAACTATACGGTTTACGGCTTGTTTTATCTTCGGGGAAATGGTAATGTTTGGTTAGTTCTTTATACTCGCCGCCAGAGGGCAGGAAATTTAACTGATGATGACGTTGATGACGTTAATTAGTTTATGGGCTATATAAAGATCGTTGTTTGAAGGTGTGTGAAGGTAAATTTTGATTGGCACTTGGTTAGTTTTTTAAGTAAGACATGGCAGGATTGGCAGCTATTTGAACGCAATCGCTCCTGGTGTTAAGTAAGATGCAGTCCAGGATGGTACATATCTGCCCTGTAAGTGCATATTAACTTATTAACTCTCGCCTTAAAAAGGGCCGGATTATAGTGTTCAGGAAAGACAGCAGCATTAACTGATTTCATCTGAAACTTCTTACTTTTTTTAACTTTGACAGCTTCTAGTGTTAATTTAGGCTGAGTTACATTTTTGATTTTTTTATAGTCAAAGTAAGATTGTGCAACCCACTCTTAAAGATATGTTCTTCAATGCTGAAATTCGTATAGACTGATTTAAAAACTAATATAACAGTAACAAGGAACGAAAGATGAAGCACAATATACTGATGGATGGCATAAAATACTAATAAATACTGTATAACCCATTATCTGAAGTAAAAAAGACTAATCGTATTATTCTTTCAACAGAAAATACAAGATACCTACATAGGTACAAGACATAATCATCTCCTTTTTTAAGCTCGCAATGTATTCGCTGCTCACTTAATACTCAGTGTATAAGTATACATAATTGTACGTCTAGAAATCTGAAATTTACCATAGTAATTCGTCAAATGGGGTAAACAACGGGTGAATTCCCACGAGAAACGGGTAAAACGGGATCGCCCGGCCGCAGGTAGTGCTTTGACATAAGTACGGAAAATAGCACATCGGATTATATAGTTGGTGCAATTCACGAAGGCGAGTGGGCTTTACATGTGTGGTGGCTCGCTACTGTTAGTTTTTTCAAAAGTTTTGATAGACATTACACTATCGTTATGTGCATGACACGTACACACACAAGTAAAGCTCACTCGCCTTCGTGAGTTGCAAGAACTTTATTGCAAAATAGCACTTAATTAAGACTCCTACACAAGGTGACACAATGTAAAGCTTGATGTGCTCGAGCATAAAATTAGTTGTGAACTGTTAGTGGTATATCAATGATTAGGGAAAATAAAACCAGAGTATTACAGCTTTTTTTGCCTTAATGTTCTATGTTCATCAGATCAGAAATGCTTATTCCGAAAGGTCCACGACTCTATTGTTCTTCTTTTCCCACCGGGTAGTTACAATAAATAAATAAAAAATAGATTTTAATTGTCATCTTAAAATATTAATTATTACCAATGGTAGACCCATTAATTCCCCATCCTTATACCCCGCTTTAACTGTTGATCACTAGTCAAAATGAAGATTAAACTTAACAATCTCAAAGAGCATTAAATTAATGTCCAAATTAGTTGTTAACACAGCGCAAACATACAATTACCTTCTTGTAATTGCAATGTACGTACTACAATGTAAATGTTTGATGGAAGGTTTAACAGTTATGAGCATTTAAAGTTATTTTATGAACACTAAAACAATCTTGAGTAATTATAAATGTACAAATTATAACGAGCAAAATAGAGTAAAGTGACCTTTTAATCTAATCAAAGGTCGGTCACAGTCTTCAACTATGAATTAATCGAATCACTTTCAACAATAGGTCTTAAATTGCTATGTTGCAATATCGATCTATATCAAAGAATTCAATAGAGCTGACGCGATTGTTGCCACGTTATTTTGGCACTTGAATGCATTTTTTCTTTATCTTTCGCTGAATATGGTAGTCTATTTACTTTCCATTTTTGCAATGTATTAAAATCTATTATATTCACTTTCTCATATTGTGCAACTAAGTCCGGTCCGTCACGTAATCAGAACTCCTTTTAAAATGTCGTCGCATCTCCTAAAATTGATTCAAATGGCGCTCAATTCATTTCTTCTTCACGGTGATAAAAAACCGACATGATAACCATCACAGAGGAAGTTTGACAACATTATCTTGTGATCTCTACACAGCCATATTAAGACGTAAATGTTATGAATACAACTTTTATTAATGCCGGTGCGTTTGGAAGTGTCAAATTTTAAGTAACCACGCTCTTCCTAATTGGATTTCAGTATTTTCCATATTTGAACCACAGGGGACTGCCGCAGGGAATCGTATTTCGGAGTCAATGTTTTCTATTTAATGTAGTTTAATATCAAATTGTTGTCATTACGTAATAAACTCAGAGGTCCATTGAGACACGAGGTGACAACGTTAAGGTCATAAAAATATGATGTGGGATGATATAATTTATGGGTAAACTCAATAGATAAAGGTAGTACAGATTAAGAAATTCAAATTCGACCGTAAAACAAATGACAAACATGGTGTGAGCACGGGAAACATAAAAACATATTATGGGGACAAGAGTAATAAAAATACTAATTTCGTTTTTCTTATCAGATCAATCGGATTATAACTAGTCAAAACTTCCTGTAGTTTGAGATTATTATTTTTATTACTAACCAAAACTTCTTTATACTAGTCTAAAGAAATTGTTGGGCTACTCTAGCTGTAGCACTGGTTTCCTAAAATATCTTTCTATCGGTCTGATTAAACGAAATCGTTTCTTTTTGAACTACAACCTTCGCAGCTTCGTGGCATATCTGCTCTATTATGAATAAATCTGTTTTTGTTAAATCTGCTACTACCACGACTACTACGTCTATTACTACGTTTTATTGAGCGATATCTCAGTTCAGAAAAGCTTTCTCGTATTTAGTTGCACATAGAAGTCTTACGTCCGAATTCACAAACATTACTATGAGTGTTCAATAAATGAAACAGACTGGAATTTAATTAAACTTTGTAAAGAGTTTATTTTGTAAATTTGGTTTTACAGGAATGTGCATAGGCACAGAGAAAATGGCAGAAGAGACCGTTGCCAGCATAAAAAAAATACATTTTGTATTTCTTATAGTGTTACCATGCTTAGAACTAAAAATAACTACTTAAAATATTTTATGTTCAATAATTATTTGAACAATGAGGTCTTACAGTGCACGTGGACACTGGACGCACAGGGTGACACACAAACCAATCACAGAGCTCAATTCAACGCTGTGCGTTCGATTTGCTGCATCACTTAAGTAAGCATTGTGTGTGAATACGGTCGTAGTTTCCAAGCGCTTAACCACCGCAACCAAACCATCAACAATAAAGCAGTCACAATAACTTAGCCCCAGAATCTGTTGGTTATCAAAACCGCCGCACCTAACTGCAGTTCTGTCCAGATATAATACATTTGGACAATTTAAGGGAGTTATTGCGCCCGTTCTCAAAAGCGTGGAGCCCATAACTCTCTCAGAGGATTGCACTGTCAATACTGCATACTGAGTGCGTTTATTGAGGCGAGATTTATCTCCGCATTGATGTTTGAATAATTGCCAAGATAGGATATAAGGATACGATTGGAAGGGATAAGGTATAAACGTATTAATAATTATTTGACATTTATATTTGAATGGAATGAATGCGCGGCGTAAATATTAATCGCACCTGTAAGTCTGCGATAAATATTTGACCACAACCACTCATGTTGATTAGATGTAGTAAAACGGGACTTTTTTATGGGTAAGGAGGCAAACGACTTTTCTCAAATCTAGTTCTCTACACCTGTAGAGTGAGGATTTATAATTTAATCGCCAATGAAACTCAATCAGTGAAGGTTAAGGAGTCTTAAGGGATTACTGCCTTAAGACCCGCAACGAATTTTATCACTGACTGAGTAGTAGGTAACAGTTACAGTCATTTGTTTCAAGAAATAGTGAAAGATAGTAGCCATAGAAAGAACATAAATATCTGAAATCGTTATCTACTAATTGCTGGTGTTGGAACATCATACATTTCAACAGAGTAATTAATTAATTTAAACTAAAATAACTAAATATAAATAAACACGTTCGAAATTTTGTCAAATTGATTTGTGTGTAAAATTATTAGTCTATCCACATTTAATATTTGTCCAATTAAGTTAGATTTCTGTTTCAATTTGTAAAATAAGCCAATATTTCAATTACAGTTATTGAAAAGTTAAATAACGGTTGGAATAACAATGCATTTCGTTGTGATAAATTAAACACTATCACGTTTACTATGCTACGATAGTCACTAATTCGACCGTTAACTCTCTACGCGATTCAGCAGAATATTATTATGTATTTTCCACACATAAGGAAGTCCTGTCCAAACTAATTTCAAACTAGAAACATCAAAGTGATTATATTGGCAAGGAAATATAAATTTTACGCATCTGAACATCTCAATTCTGTTTACAGTTAGTTTTAATACTCAGAATCCAAATGAACGCGAAAAGTCAAATAACGGAGTTTTAGATTGAAGATGGTTAAGTATCGATTAATTCGATTTTCTGATTATATCGATAGCTATTATAATGTCACATCGTTATTCAAGGAGGCGGTAAATCAAAGTCGCGTGATTTTCTAAGGCAATTTTTTTGTTTCGGGTTTAATAAGTAGTTTGACATTTAAAAGTTTGATTCAATGCTAAAATGTGTAGCTGAGTCCGTTAGATACTAATCGATACTAATCCCAACTAATATTATAAATGCGAAAGTAACTCTGTCTGTCTGTCTGTCTGTCTGTCTGTCTGTTACGCTTTCCCGCTTAAACCTCGCAACCGATTTTGATGAAATTTGGCATAGAGATAGTTTGAGTCCCGGGAAAGAACATAGGATAGTTTTTATCCCGGTTTTTGAAACAGGGACGCGCGCGATAAAGTTTTTCTGTGACAGACAAAATTCCACGCGGGCGAAGCCGCGGGCGGAAAGCTATGATCGATAAATCGTTAGATAATGATCGATTTCTTTGCGATTGTATTTAGTAGATCTTAATTAGAACTACAAGTACCTATATCTTAATGAGTAATTTGAGAAAATGTTATAGTACAGTCCATCTTTTTTACACCAGAAAAAGCATGTCCTAGCAATTAAAAAATTAGGACTCCATAACCGTAGATCTCACTGTGACAAAAGCAAACACTAAGGTACTAAAGACTAACCCCCTTACTAATAAAAAGTAACACAGTTGTTGAACACTGTTTTAAAATGACATTTCCATACTAAACGTCACTCCATACAAAACAATTTTCAACGAGCGTGTAAGTTTTATTAGTAAGGGGGTAAGGTACTAAAGACCTAGATTTTATGAATTAGTGGAATTAATTTGTAACAAACGAATCGAGTAGCCAACGTCAATACATCTGCATTAAAACAGATGATGAAACTGGACTATAAAATTTACGAGTAAGTAATAATGTCGTAAATAGCACCAGAAGATACGATAGCACTACCGCACGATACTCCCACAGTTGGTGGGAATAAAACGTGCGCTGTGGCATGCCAGTGTGTGGATAATCATTGTTTAGGGTTTCGGATAGGTCTGTTTGGAGTTATGATGTTATTTAGTTTATTTGCTACAGAATATACTATCAGTAAAGTATCTCAGTAGACATACGCTCAAAAATTAAAAAATTAAAATATTGGTACTGTATAGTGACTGAAGTCATTGAGCTCGTTCTCGATTAGATGTGATGAGATTATTTAAGGAAAGAAAGAAATAATGAGTTAATAAACATACTAAAAAAAAACATACAACCGAATTCAGTTCGAAGTCGGTTAAAAAATGGGTTAATAATATGTATATGCATGGATTGGATGGTTATTTTCTTAAAAACTTCGTAATTTATTTTAATTTTTTTTTTAATTTAATTGAAAAGAACCTTAACATTAAATTCATTAGCTTCCATAATCACTTCCTAAACTATAAAAAACAATTCAGAAAGGATTCGCGATGTACGCCGAGTTATTCCACTATGCGTCGCAAAAACATCTCTGACATAAGGGTCTTCTCGGAACCTGATCGAGACAAGAAGCGAGACGTGAGCCGCAATCTTGCTTAGAAACTGTATCCAGTAACTAACGAGATTTAATGGCGACGGGTCCCAAGAACAAAATCGTATCTTCAAAAAAATATAGTTATAAAACAAAAAAATATTTTATACATACCTATCATAGTTATTTCGGATACCGAAATTGACTCGCATAATTTTAATGCCTTGTACTGCAACTTCGTCTTCCTCAAATTTTTAAGATACGATTTTGTTCTTGGCATCGGTCGATGGGTAATTTTAATGGGACCAAAAAACTAATGATTTAATCAGGTTTTGTAATTATTATCGGACAGCAGATGTATTTGCTGAAAAATAGCATCTATATAGCTACACAAGATAATAAAGTGTTTAGTTGAGTTAGGGAGACGTGAGCCGCAATCTTGCTTAGGAACTGTACCAGTAACTAACGAGTTTCATTCGATTTAAGAACCCAATAAAAGTAGAGATTTTGTATCATTATTGCGCACATCATAAATGATTCCTAAAGTTGCTGTGCCCTAACTGGGTCCACATTGTATAACTGCTTAAATTGTAAGACCTAATGTGAACGTGCTAATGTGCTTAAGCAATAACGACTGAGAATTGATTTATTTTTCCTACAAAAGCATCTAAATATCACAGATTTTAGCTCGATGTGCTATCTGTATTAATGTAATAAGCAATGCAAACTATTTCTGACTAGGAATAAGCCTACAAAAAACTGTAAGCTAATAATACCCTACTATACCACAAAGTATTGAAAGTGAAAACATTGCAAAAAGTTCCAAAACTAACAAACCAATTTAAATCTCAAATGGAACTGTTGAACCAACGAGACTTCACCGTAACCGAATTATTTGTTGCCGCCTAATTCAACGGTGTATTAACTCAAATAAATAACACTCTTTACGCCATTCAGGCTGGCAGTAAGACGGATTAGTCGGATTATTTCGATACTAAATAGATTCGCGCCGTGCTCGATCAACGAGTCCGTTTTAATTTACTTCGACCAGGCCTCCGTCACTCGCCTATGCCGGCCGAGATAATTACCTACAGCGCGCGACAACTTCAAGTTGCAAATCAGTCCGGGCCGCCACGCGCCTGTTTGGACACGCGTATCTATACACGCTCGGTCGATCATAGTCGCAATCAAGGTTTATTGTTCCAACAGCACTGTTATTCTTCTTTAATGAAAAATTGTAATATTTAGGAATAATAATTAACTGTAGTGATTTAAATAATTAAAAAAACTACACTTTTTAAATAATAAATTTTTTTGAAATACTTATGACAAAAAACTATAGCAAAAAAATTATTTTAGCTAATAAAAACATTAACTTTACTTCACCGTGTCTATTTTCCGACACTACACCTTTTAAAACTGTTTGTTTAATTTCGAATTATCGCAACACTGAAGTTTATTAATAGGTACTTTAGAGATGGTACGATTATACAAACTCCACTAGATTAAAGTTTTCTAATCGTAAATACAATAAATGCTTCTTAAAATTAAGTTTTTATTTATTTTACTTTGCTCATACAACCCTGACGCTTGAGCGGTGACGTAGATCAATTCTAAACACAAAAAAAATGCGCTCTTGTGAGCGTAGTAGTAAGGTGCGATTTCGAATGCACCATGTGCGTTGGATATTTTGCATTATTATTATTACTGTTAAAATGTCGGCATCTGATCCTACACAAAGGAGTGCAATTTCTGTTGCTACTATTATGTATTCTGTGCTTCGACGAACTATTATGTTACAAAATCACTCAAAATGGTGTTGAAACTTCTAGGGCCGCTAAATAGGTTGTTGATTTCAACACGCGGTAAGTGTGTTTTGAAAAAAGAACGCGCGATTTTTAATTTTTATTTTTAAAAGTTGACAGCGACACTGGCCATTTTATTATATCTCCAGCGTTATTAATACTGGTCGAAAACACGCACGCTATTAAAAACTTTTTTAACCAATGACCAAGACGCAAGATGCAATCGAGTGACGTCAGCGTATCAAGTATGCGGATAATATCGGTCTCTTGATAAAACTGCAACAAATCGCACGACATGACCGCTCCTTTCCTGGCTGTGTGGACCGTTATGCATCCGCAATGTTACTTTAGTTTCGACAAATGCATATTCAAGCAATACAAGTCTTTATACCGTTGCACCAAAGGTTTATAGTGTGAGAAATACCGACAAAGCATTTGTTGTTAACATTGTCAGACGACAAATTGAGCGTGCATGCTGGTAGAGGAATTGTTATGTTCGCATGTTAATTGCAGTTAATTATAAAAATTTGGGGAGAGAGATGACAGGTCCGCAAAATATTATTTTTATGCAACTTTTAAAATGTTTTGTAAGCTCCGACGATTGACTAACTAGTTTAAAAGTATAATGCGCCGTAATAATAGATGTAAACAAATTATTTACTAAATAATGCCGTTATCGAATCGACGATCGCGATTAACTTTCGAGTTCTTTCGTCAGCTGCGATAGCGATCGGCCTTGTCGACTAGAGAACTAACTGATTTGGAAGCATGTAACTCATACTCAATGGCGCTTAGAGCTTAATGTGATTTGAAAATTAATTTAATTATAAATGTTACATTATTTCGTGCCAATAAAAAATAAGTCATGGCTTAGAATGTGACTTGGGCTGAGTTGCACCACGTAACTTTAACCGTAACTATAACGATAACAAGGCGTTTTTTGTATGGAGTTTGACAGACTTTTGACGTTTGTTATAGTTCAAGTAAGATAGTGCAATCCAGTTTTAAAATTAATTTTCGTAACCATATTAGTTGACAGAGATTGAGAACAACCATTTCTTAAAAAAGGCTTGTAAAATGTTTTCTTTCTTATATTGTGCTTTTAATAAAATGTGCAGACGATACGAGTAGGCCTACATGAGAGACCTTTCATCATAAAAAAATTAAACTAGTTTTCGTTTATAAGTCTTGACTACGTCACACGATCATAAAAACACCAGTACATACTTACAAGTGGGTATAATAAGTTCTGCAAGAGAGTTAGCTAAATCTAATAAATCACATCCGCCGCCGCAAAAAATCCATCTCATGTCCTGGCATCTGGTCTGTCCACCAGAACTGGTCGACACGGCGCCCCACGTAGAGTCGGCTACATAAAAAGACACTATGTAGTCAGTAAAGTTATTATAAGAACCAGCACGGACTGGTGACTTTTGTCACAATGTAGTATCAAGACCGTGGAGCTTTTGCTTCACCCGCGTGAAATTTAGTTTGTCACAGATCGTCATAAATTATAGCCTATATGTTATTCTGGGTTATAAACAATAATACTTTAAAGTTTCATTAAAACCCGTTCAGCAGTTTTTGCGTGAAAGAGTAACAGACATCCAGACTTCCAAACTTTCGCATTTATAATATTAGTAGGATAGTAGGAAGTAGGATGATATCCAGTTGTCACGTCGTAACGTGCGTTCAAGAGATTTTGCACAAAATCTCATCCACTAAACTTTTTCATGATTTCTTTTTTTTTTAATCACACTTTAGACTTTTATTCCGTATTATATATTTTTTATATTTGACTGTACTCTACATTCTACATGCGCGTAAACTATGACTGCTATGTAGTCAGATAGTGTATGTAATCCCGTTATTATGACATTTAAGTAGTTTTATACTAAATAAAGATGCTTTTAATTAGTGCCGAATGCCATTTAACACCTACACGAAAACGAAATATTTTAACTAAATAGAAATAACAATTTCCAAAAAAGGGTTCATTTCTCATAAACATTTCGACTAATTGACTCTATCCCTTTTTACACAAACAGTGAATACAAAAGACAGGGCAACGGTTAATATCAAAAGTTTTGTCGCAAAATAGCCTTTAAAGGCAAGCAATTATCAAAATACTAGTTAAAACAGATTAATAAGTCGCTAAACAAACAGCTGATTAGCATAGCGAAGCGACCTCTGCGCGACAGACAAATTAATTGCGATTGCGACCCGTGTGATCATCAAAGGTCATTGTATGATAGTGTTGCCAAGATCTCATTTATGGCGGTTATTTGTAGTGTAGGATGCGCTTTTGTCTACAGCTTCCATGGGGCTTTGGGCATGTCAGAAAAAACGTTTTTCGCGTGTAGAAACACTCCATCCATTCTCCGGGTCTCACTACGGCTAGATTAGTATTTAGTATTCGCTTTGGCAAACTATGATAATTAAAGAACTAAGTAAATGTCTTAAGTTTAGAATAAGATAGATCATCATGTTGATGATGACTGTGTATCTAAAAAGTACTTTTACGGTACAGTCTCAGAATACGGAACAAACCAGAAACCGTCAACGGGCGTAAATGTGTATTCATATAAATTACTCCAAATCGCACTAATTTGACTTTAGAGCAATTAGTCAATGGCCGGCGCGCGCATTGTTTACATATCCGTCAGATTGACACTTTATAATTAAATTATGCCGTCTTGTGCCGTTCCAACATGTAAGAATGCTACTGGAATTACGAAGAAAGTGCATGGGATCATGTTTTATCCGTAAGTAGCACATTTCCAATTCATTTTAATTAAATAATAATTTTCAAAAAAAATCACGGTTGTATTTTGTAAGTGTTGCCACAGGTCAACGGAATATTTTACCCTACTTTTTTATATTGAATTACCTACATTTGTCTATAAAAAATTCACGCGTTAATTTTGTTAGCGTTACCACAGAATAATGGAATATTTTCCCCATCCTTTTTGTTTTAATTAGTTTTTAGTGTAATTTCATCCATGACATGACAACCTGATTAATTAAATTATAAGTGCCACTTGTGGTCTAAACTGAATAAATATTTTTGATTTTGATTTGATTTCAATATATTGAATTAATTTATAATATTACTCCCTAATAATGAGGAGATAATAAATTACTATCGTGAATTTCATACTTTCCCATTTATTCAAAAGTAAGGCATTGGTATCAACAGATCAGCAGCAGCAATATTTGTATATTTAATAATAATTTTAAGTAATTAATTATTGCTTACATACTTACTCTGATTTTCTTTCAGGATACACAGCCAGAGTTGCCTCGCAATCAAATTCAAGTATTGGTGATGTTTTTGATTTGGATTCTGTTTTTGACTCCAAGAAAAGTTAAACTAAAAGCACTACTGCGCCGTAAACAAATGTTTTGTTGTCGATATGTTTACATAATAAAGAACCTTAAGTTTCTTTTTTGTTTTACTTGGCATTCTAAAATTTATATTCGACTTTTGTAATTGACTTTTAAATAACATATTATACCTACATATAGTATATTACACTATTTAATAGAAATAAATAATCATCTACACTTAGTTACTTCGGAGTAAAAATTAAATTCATAGGTAGGTAGGTACTATCTATGCCTATGGCCAGTCATGTCGTCTCGTTCTATCGCAAAGAATCACCATTTGATAAGAGCGAGAGCAAAAACGGAAATGGATAGTTAACACTGTGGCCGTGTGTACTTTTATTTCACTTACTTATTTTTTACTTGTTTAACATCTCTTTAAAAAATTACATAATTTTACCCCAAAAATGGGGGTGTCACACGGCGCTAGTAACACTAAAGGGGGTAGAGGGGCGCGGGAGGGGAAGTATTTTGGACACAAGTTGCCGCGTAGAAATGTTATCGAACACTCCTTCTGGTTTGTTCTGTATTCTGAGGGTACAGTTTAGTTGTGCTTGTAATATTTCAGGCTTGGAGACGTTAAGCTATTCAGTTTGACATAGATGCTCATGAAAGCTAGAATCAGGATGATGATCTGAGTTTGAAAGTTACAATTAGGATGGTGAGCTGAGTCTGAAAGCTAGAATCAGGATGGTGACCTGACTCTGAAAGCTGGAATCAAGGGGGAAGGTTATTTAAGACAGCTGTAGATGAAGTATTGTAGTTTATCGTAGTGTACTAAAACTACAAGACAATAAATTACATCACTAGCAAGGTCGATAGGTGATCAGACCGCATGCTCCAGCCACATCTCAACCAATCGCCACAATTAGTGATGACGTGAGTCCTCGCCATTCCACTTTGCAGCAAAATTGATAATGGTTTCCTATGTCGTTATAAATTGCATAAAAATACATCAACTTTGTAATAAACTTTGTAAAAAAGGAAAAAACAAAACACGGTATAAACATAGGTAAGTACCTATACTGTGTTTTGTTTATCTTTTCGAATTTCAAATTATGATTAGAGAGAAAGCAGTGCGTTAGTTTTTATTGTCTATGACATAGAGTTACAAAGAACGTTTTTATAAAAATCATAAAGCCTTGTTAACTTGAGTAGGTTCAGAAGTTGCATTTTATAAGTTGACTTTTTTGGATAAAAAGGTTGTCAATGATAATAAAAATGTGGGAATTTTTACGCAATCTCACATTAAACCTAAATTTACGCATTAAACTGTTAACATTTTATGTGATATCGCAATTGATATTGTTTTGCAATTAATTGCCGGTTTTCGTAATAAAATCCTAATCGTTTAAAAACCGTAACATGCCATTTTGTTTGCGCCAAGATCACATTTTGGTTCTAATTAACTGATAAGCGAATTATGTATGGAAAACCCGCAATTTCTTATCTTATTAACTGTTCTTTCTTTGAATGAGGTTTTACAGGTACTTAAAAAAACAAAAGAAGACTGCAACCGGTTCTCGCAACGCATCACAATGTACAGTCACCGTCAAATAGTTCGTCACACCCAAAGTGATCAAAAAGTTTCAATAAACCTTATTCCAATTGTAATAAAGACGTGTTGCGAACTTATTGGATACTTTGGGTGTCAAGAATTATTTGACGCTGACTGTACCTACTTACTTACAAAGTCGCCAAGTGATTGTAGGTTGAAACTTACCTGCGAACAAAAAAAAGTAGTTAGTACGAGAAAATAAAAATTAATATGGATGCAGACCACAAAATTGCAGTGGCGAGTTCCACTGATCTTAAACTATGCGAAATTAGTACTGTAGAGTCATTTAGAAATGAGCATGTAAACAGTTTTGTTGGAAGTTAACCGACTTGTTCCCATAACTTGACTAGGTTGAAAAAACAATGTAATAAACTATGTATAACGACAGTTATATGGAGGGAGGATATTGCGGCAGGCACAGAACATAGAAAGAGGTGTTCTGTGGCGGGAGGTGCCTGTATGACCGGCTATTGTGGAAATCCTTGGGGGAGGCCTTTGTCCAGCAGTGGACGTCATTTGGCTGAAACGAACGAACGACAGGAAGGGACTAAGCTTTTTCGACGTTACAGAGAGTGGACGTTAAATGGAGACACGGTAGAGCGGATAGAAAACAAAGTAAACCAACCAAGTCGAGAAACTTCAACGTTTTAAGGTGTCCATTAAATCGAGTGATGTTATAAAGAGTTATTTTTGAAGTTGCATCCGTCTGGCATCGAACCTGAGACCTTGAAGCTAACATGAGTGAGGCCGACGATAAATTAGGCATCATAATAATCATAAAAACGTTGCATACATGCATGTATGTATGAACTTTCTTATTTGAGGTCGATCGTGATCGATTTCAATGGATTATTGAATACCGCTATTTGATTAGCAGGTATAGTCAGAATCGAAAGTTAAATGCATTTATAAGTCCCAAAACATCTTGCAATTTAAACTCTAAATTAATCTATTAAGGATGATTTTGCATTAAATTCAATAACAGATTATGTTTATTGTATAAGAAATCCAAGGTCAGAACGTTATGACGAATGCTATTGTGTGGCTTCAATATGAGATAAATAAATGCTGTGTTGCTAGCAATTAAACCAATTTACCCCAATTATACACATCTCAAGGTAAAAGACGTACCGTGAACTTTGAATTATTTTTTTAAACTACATCTAAAATAACATCATCAAATTTAATGATAACCAAGTTCTAAAGCGACCATATATTTTTTTTTTATAAACTGTCATAGCCAGCTTAGGATTCTTTTGCTATTAAAGTGTGCGAAAAACCAACATAAAAATAAAGTTCTTTATATTAATCCTACATCTAGGGGAAATCTCCACGGGAAGCGTAGGACGTCCACCCACAAGGTGGACCGACGACCTCATAAAGGTAGCAGGAAGGCGCTGAATACAGGCCGCCACCAACCGGCTATTGTGGAAATTATTGGGGGAGGCCAATATTCAGCTGTGGACGTTCGATGACTGAAATGATGATGATGATGATGATGGGAAATCTCCAAGATGATATTATGGAAACCCACTTTTAATGATATACCTATTACATTGCAGCATGTGAATTTGACTCTATTATTTCATTCCTTAATCTATGTCTAAAGATTAATTGCCATGGCAACCCAAATTGAACGTATTAACATTACGTTAAAATAAAATCGGATTGCGTTTATTTCTATTCGAAATCCGTGAGGCTCTTAGACCTTGGCAATTATTATCGGCTCTATAGTTTTATTATGAAACTGCCTTTTTGTTTCGTGTCTTTGATTTTTGTGTCTCAAGGTTTATTGCGATAACGTGGAATTCTTGAGTGTAACTGTACGAGTATGTAGAGGGTTAAAATCCAACTGGGGTCAAATGTTACAAGAATATAACAATGTAGCTCAATTAAATTTAAAACGATACACAATTTTATCGCTTACAACTCCAAACTTGACTTAATGAGGCCTATCGTTTTTATTATCTAACAGTTGGCACCACTGGCTAGTGACAGGACTTATTCCACATTGGCGCCATTCAGGTCCACAAGGGCGCCATCCTCGTGAGTGCAAATGCGATGGCTTCCTACCGCTTCATTTCACGCTTTTTATTCTCTGTCAAATAAATAATCAACCATTTCAAAGTAAACAAAGCTTGTTTAATTTCATGACATTAGATTACATAGGAAAGCTTCTTACATAGAGGCTAGAGCGGCTTTATCAATTACATTCTTATTTTTTATTCATAGATCGTTCCCCTGCAAATTGACTAGGGAAAATATGGAATAACATATTACATAATAAGAGTAACTTATCTTCTTAGTAAGAGATGTAATAAATTGAAAAAGCACATACAGAGTCGATAATGCTTCGTTCGTTATGGAAAGCTTTAGGCCTTTGTCCAGCAGTGGATGTCATTTGGCTGAAGCCTGAAGCGAATGCTTAAAAATCGTTTATTATAAAGACCATAATTAAGCAACTGTTGGTAATTAGGCGGATATTTGCGTGGCCCGGACTCGAACCCGCTATCTGCCGACATCGTGGCGACTGGTCTGAACAAAGGGCTCACTTTTTGCCCTTTTTTGTATCCGCCTCAAAATCTGGAGAATGTGGACGCAATAACAGTAAGTGTCGTGGCGATAGGTTTTTGTAATTTGGGCAATAGTCGATGGAGATATTTAACAAAGATGGCAAAAATACTTGCTTATTGTTAGTGCCATGAAAATTATCCGTGTACATATTACATTAACAAAAGTACAAAACTTTGCAATTTAAAACAAGTTCATAACTTTTGATATTCTTCACCGTTTTCTTATACTATTTTTTTATCCCATAAACAAAATAGGCTTTTGTCGCCAACAAAAAATAAAGAATTTACCTAAAGAGTGGGTCTTTGTGAATTTTAAACGCAAAGACTTGTAGTTTATTCGCTTATCGGCGCGTACGCAGAAAAGCAATCAGTTGTGCCCATAAAAAGATTACTACGCCAACACTTTCACCACCTCAAAGGCTGTTTCTAGGAACCGGCGGAGGTGCGTTTTTAACATAAGGAGGCCGTATGTTTTGCATTTTTAGGTAAACATTTCAAGTAAGTAACATGAATAAGCTTTATTTAAATAAAAAAAATACAGACACATGGTGTGGATTCTTTAATTATGTATCTGTCAGTTTAAATGTCAAGTAGAATTTTAATCTGTTGAACTGACGGGACTGTACCAGGCCTGTTCATCTCCGCGAGTTTACATCAAAAACAAAACACGCACGATGGCCCACCTACAGGATACTATTCAACAAGGCCTCACATACGAGCGAACATTGACTCACGCACGCGTATTCTTGTGTAGATATGACGGAAGAAAATAAAGAAATGTGCAGTATTTAACTGCCTAAATAATAATAAAAACACAGAATGTACTTTTTTAAGTTGCCTCAAGACACTGAGAGGTAAATAAGTAGTTAATATTGATTATTCATGATAATTCATGTATTTCCTCCGCCATTTTCCGCAGTTTGGCACCTCACGTCACATCATTTTACCGAAGTCAGCCCTATAGCTTCGGCGCAGTGCCGATCACTGAAGTTTGTCAACAAAATGGTGCTTGACTCTTGAGACAGGCTAAATTACACCATATTGTTAATGACATTGAGCATACATTTTTTTAAATACCTTCGCGAAGTAAAACTTCTGTACGTAGTACTTATTATTATTCTGTGACTGTACTCACAATAATTTGATTAAAAGAGAAATTGAACCTTTTTTCCAACTAACCCTATAAAACTGGCAGTTAACGCCTAAAGAAAAGAAGAAAAAGCTGATTTACTTTTTTAAGATCCATTGTCAGCCTTGTCACTGACCAGCAACAAAAGAATAAAAAAGAATACTTTTTAAAGTTCCATTACAGAAAAATGTAGGCGTATACTCCAAATAGGCTATCATTGAACGTGGAAGTAACACTGGCAGCCAATAAATATGTTTCGACACCGCCGGAATGCGCCACAGATGTCATTTGCCCACACCGATTGGAATGCGCTACCTACGCCGGGCATAGAGATCAATCTCGGGAGAAACCTTTGGATCTAGTTTGGCTGGATTGTAGGGCGAAATTGGGCTGGTTGATTCTCCATTTGCATAGTTATTTCGAGCCTGGGATTTGCTGGTGCCGAGAAGCTGTTGTTTTTTTTTTCTCGTGGAATAGGCAAAGGCATAAATTGCGTAAATCTTTTGGAATTGGTTTCCGTGCACTTTTCAAATATTCATATTCATAGTTAGAAGGTAAATAGAATTAATTGCTGAAAGTATGGTTTTAAATAATATGCTGTTTATATATGCAGTTTTATAATTTTATGCTGTATTATGTAATGTATGTGAAATTGTGAATGTACCCACTGCAAACTCGTTAGCTTTACATCAAACCCTAGTGGTTTTTAAAGCTATCTAAATGTAATTGTCTCAATGTAACCGTCTTTAAGCTGTTAAATAAATTTAAAAAAAAATGCATCGTTTTGAAGCCAAAACAAAATGCCCATTATTTTACTTCAATTACGCGTTTGTATGACGATGCATTTTTTATTAATTTACAATATTAACCACAAAACTAGTGTCCATTAAATTAGCATTATAACAGTTAGCCAGTTTGTTTACATGACACTTATTATAATTAACTAGCTCTGTGGCTCCTGTTATTGGTGCGGGGGCAAAACGGTGGCAGTTTTACTGAAATAAGGCCAATTTAAATGAATTTACATATTTTTCGCATTATTTTACATTGGGCTCCGTACCTATTAATAATATTAATTTTGTATTATTGCAATTTTCAGATACGTACAAGTAAATCGACCAATATGATTCTAAATAATTTACTGTTATTAACTAAATGCTTCGAAATACATAGTCATTAAGACTAATAGTGCTAAACGGTGTTCCTTCCACCACCTTGACTCAATTCTGTTTCGCGTAATTGCCAAGAATTTACCCCATATTAGGGTATTTCCCAATCTAGTGTCACAATAAGACCTCACAGCACTGTTAGACTGAGGTCACACTGTAGTGATACACTGCTGGCCAAAACAAAGGCCTTCAAGGACGTCTATTTGGACCTATGATGATAGTGATGAAATAATTAAGTGAAAATTTCAAACTTTCAAACGATAGGATTAATCTTCGAAGCTAAAACCATAATCTAGCTTATAGCTGGGTCTGCTATAATAATGTGACCTCAACCTAACAGAATCTTGATACAGTGCAGAATACTAATTCCAAACAAGGCTAGGTGCTTGCCAATTTCGAGAAGCATTTAGACTCGGAATAAAAGTTTGTAAAATAGAGTAGGTATATACTAAAATATTCAAGTCATTACAAGTCGTCCTACATTCTTGATTAAGTATTATTTTGGATATGAACTTATACTATAGTTAATAGGTCTAATTTTTTATTTTATTTATTTGGAAAACAAAACAGATTACATTTGTTGGATTATATTCCAGGTCACAAGTTAAACACTGTAGACTTTCAACAGGATATTTATTTTCCACCGTGCACAGTAAATACAATACTTCACAGTTTCAAAGTTCTGCCGAGAAGAGACCGAGTCAGCCTAGAGCACTCACTTTTATCATTTCACTCCCTACCCGATTTTCTGCTCAGACCACGCCATCTGGCGGAAACATCTTTTGACTCAAGTAGTCAAATAGACAACTAATAAAATCTTTAATGTTATAAAATCGACTATTAACAATTGAAATTGCTTTATAAAATATTAAAAATAATAATTATAATATTAAATTGAACAAATTTATATATGAACCTAACACTCGTCCATCCTGATAGCATGTATGCCCTCATACATGCATCATGTGATAACCTAACACTAGGCTGGCTGGGTCTTTCACAGTTTAGTACTTTATTTAATTAGGTACATTTGTTAAACGTAATGTGTATTTGATTGTATTATTCCACAATAAAAATAAAGTGTCTTACTCTACGATTTGCTTAATTTTATTATAATGCCCATCATACATTATTTTTCCCAAATGGGATCACATTAGTTCGTATTAAAAAAAAAACACTAATAATGTGCAAGTACTATGAGCAAAACTATTCTCGAAAATGTTTACATACAATAGGCGAGCTAACCTGTTCTCGCTAAAATATAAATAATAGTGAGCAAATCTAAACTTACATAAATCATAAATTAATCAAATTGTGAGCTAAACTGTTCTCACAAAACTTTATATACAATAGGCGAGCTAATCTGTTCTCGCTAAACTATAGATTAATAACNACTTTTATCATTTCACTCCCTACCCGATTTTCTGCTCAGACCACGCCATCTGGCGGAAACATCTTTTGACTCAAGTAGTCAAATAGACAACTAATAAAATCTTTAATGTTATAAAATCGACTATTAACAATTGAAATTGCTTTATAAAATATTAAAAATAATAATTATAATATTAAATTGAACAAATTTATATATGAACCTAACACATTCTTTACATGGTTTAAACAATACTTAAATGTAGATAATGTAGTTAGAACGGTCTTAGCAGTCTTTATTAAACGATAATTTTTGTCTATAAATGTCTTTCTATCTATGTCTATAAATTGATAGAGTCTAATGTAAATTGAAACTTTGGAAACTGATAGCGAAAAAAGAAAATGAAGAAAACAGTATTTCTTTTTATAAAAGTTACAAAGAGGCTTAACGTGACCATTTCCACCTCCCGTCCCCACCGCTGCAACTCCTGTATAGCCAGGATCTACAGCTTAACCGCCAATAAAAACCCAACCAGTGAAGGTCAAGTTTGTCCCGGGGAAAGTTAAACTGTCATTGGACCCGCAACGAAATTAAACATCATCTGCCTCTTTGTTCATCACAAAGAGGCTAAGTGATAAAGATACACATCGTTTTTACTATTTGTTCAATTAATTTTTCTTATTTCTTTATGTTCTTGACATTAGGAAGTGTCTTTTGGCCAGGATTAATTTCTTACAGTTCTTTGAGCAGCAAATCGCGAACTATCGTCTTAAACCCACTGGTATTGCTCCAAAATCACTTTGGTAACCCATTTTACGTGCAGGTGTCGTAAAAGCACCAGACTATTTTATTGTAGGGACCAAAACGTTTTAGTGTTCCTCGTAAAATAAAAACGGTGTAAAATTCTCGCATTGTGCATGTTATATTTATGGTGGTGAACTGAAGATGTCTACGTGGAAATGTCGTGGTCTTACGGATCGTTACTCTATACGAGCAACAGTTTGTGGTAACGAAGCCCAGTTTGCGTCTGGTAGTCCATTTTGAAGTTATTTGTCTGATATACATATTAACTATTATTCACATAGGTAAGTCATACAAGTTTATTAAAATAACATGTTATGTGCTTATTGTACGTATGTACTTAATTATTGCTCTGTATACGTCCAAATTTTTAGCATTAGTTTTTCCGAATACGTGACTGAACGATTGGGTCCTTGATTTTAATAAATATCAATTTAAAGCGACAGAAACTTGACTAGATTCTTATTATTCAGTGACTAGAAAAGTAGGGGGCACCGTAAATAAGTAATGTTAAATACATAATTATCTTATTTAATTATTATTCAAACTATAAACGTTAAATTATGCCTAAGAACAAGAACATTATGAAGTGGCATTGCGGAGTTATTAAATAAAAAGGCGCCAATTAAAAGGCTCCGGCGCACAATTATACCGGCGTATTGGCAGGTTTTTGGCGACCCGCGACATCTACAGGGTTGTCACTATGACTTAAAGATTTTGTACTTTATTTAGTATGTATTGCTTTTCCTATAAAGCTAACAGAACAAAAGGTAAACAACGTTCAGATTATAATCTAAGTGATCTAAAATGTACTATATCTGTATATTTCTTTCTTTATCACTGAAAAAGTCAGTTTTGCAACTACACCTTAAAAAGGGTTGTTCTATTTTACTATTGTGCAATATCTATTTCAGAAGTAAATCTTTTAGCTCAAGTGTTTGGCGTGCATTTACATTTTCAATTTCAATTTTGTCATTTTAAAAAAATATGACCCGATTTTTTGCAAGTTTTCAGGTAGTCACCCCTAAACGGCGCGGGCGCAGCCGTTGCGGCATGCTCGTGATTGATACGGCAACACGGCGCGCCTGCCCGGCGGCGGCGACAACTAAATTGTTTTAACGCGATCAAAGTACGCAGATGGGCAATACCCATATTGTGCTTGTCAGCTTTCTACTTCTTTTATGGTGAAGATGAGCTGACACCATACATAATAATAATTGACCAAATTTTCAAAGAATGTCGCGTGGATTATAAGCCGATTGTACAGCGTGGGCTTGTGTGGTCAACTTGTTAATGAATCAAGACCTGTTTTAATCAAAAGTATTGGACTTTTCTAATATTCAGGACATAAACAATTTGACATTGATTTATTGAATGATACATCAAGATAAAATCTGTCGCAACATGTTGTTGTACATGTAATTTTGAAACAAAATTTCTAATGTAAGATAGATCGCAAGTCAAAGCTTTACATAATTTAAAAAGGAAAGAATCTAATAAACTTGAAAGCTAAATATTTGCGAAGGCGTGAAATCCTAAATCAAAGCGAATATCACTAGCGAAGTAATTGCTATTCTCATTACAGGCCAGCTGAATTCCGGTATTATGAAACTAGAATCACGCCCCTCCGAGTGACTGTCGCGGATAAATTGACCAACTTTCCTGGCAATAAGGGTTATTTTAGGACCAATTCGACGGTAATAACGACTCATGTGAATTTCATAGTGCGAACACTGGCCAGTAATGCAATAGTTTAATCACTAATGTAAATGTTGGAGCTATAAATCCCAATGATAGTTTGCGTTCGGATCAAAACACTATTAAGTTTTGTTCTGAGCCGGCGCCGACGTGCCGCCAGTGTGGGATGGACTGCCTGTCCCTTTTGACTTGCATTTGCCTGGAAATAGCTCGAAACTGAGATATGGCACTTGAACTAGATGGTAATTAAGTATTGCAAACCTTTCGAATGTCGTAACAATATTAGTTAGAATTTCTAGTTCTCCATGCGGAATCGCAATCATTTTATAAACACTATCGTGGAAAAAAGCAGATATTTACTACGTCTTTTAAGAACTTAAGAAGGCTGGTCAAATAGTTGTCAGCGTATTTTAAATTTTACTCACAAAAGATTCATAGAAGACTTTGTCTTACAGTCCTATCTTAACCTTGATCTAAAAGTACCTGTATGTAAAGTGGTAAGTCAATAATACCATAGTAATCGAGGTGCTTCCCTATAAATTGGTTGCACAACGTCTGCATCATCTGAAGGAGGATCGTAAAATTAAGGATTTTGCCAATAAAACTACCCTGATCCGGATTGGTCCAGTTGTGGGCGGTTTATGGCGCACAAATGCGGTTAGCGTATTGTTATGATGCCTGCAAATATTTGGTACTGACTGGAATTTCGAAATTGCACTGTTTATGACGCTATATCAGCTGTCAGTACGGTTTCATTTTGAATGGATGAAATATCAGACAAGATAGACTGTATAACATTAACTGTGGTAGAAAATATAAAAATGTAGAGATCATTTTCAATCTTCCTCGAAGACGGATAACAAAGACGTTTATACTTAGCTTAACAATAAGGAAAATTACAGGTGTCCTATTTAACTTTTTCCCAGAAAATACATCCAAAAACATCCCAAGAGAAAAATTGTGATACAGCGAAGAGAATAATCGGAATATTTCCCTTAATTTTTAATTCAGCTCACTGGGCTACCAAATCCCTCGGGTTTACTTTTACTTAACGAAACCTTATTTAAAATAAACAGAGCGGTGTAAACGCGGGACGTGTTCCAAATTCGAAACGTGGTGATAATACAGCGTTATTTTCCCGCCTAGACCGAGCCCAGTGGGCAAGCGAAAGAGTTTTTATGGGACCAAAGGATATTGGAAACTATTTTTTATTTTAGTCTTGTCCGGGTGTAAAATAGAAAAGCGTAATGTGACTCTTTAATTAAAATCAAAGGCTTTTTCTATTGAATTTTGGTTTAGGGCTCCGTACTCTGTTATAAAGTCGTTAGTGGACGTAAAACCCCTCTTAGGTTATTTTCCCCTTTATAGGCCAGAGAAAACTCTTATTATTTCTTTTAATTTCGTAAGTATACTAACGTGTAACAGCAGTTACATTGTTAAACTAAAAAAAAAAAAATGAAATACATACTAAACCTACGCGAGTCAGTAATAATAAATCTGACCATTAGTACATAAGAGCCCGGTCATGGTTCTATAATTAAGCAAGAACAAACGCTCGCCCCCTTAGCTGATTGAATTACCACAACTGTATCCATCTGGACGGCTTTCGACAACAATCAGCCAGGTTCATTAATTATTCAACATCAATTCTGTTATCGCTCTTCCTTTACAATTAACAGGAAGATGTATTTCTTGAGTTATAATTAGAATTCGCGCATCAAATTGGTTAAATTGTGTACGAATTTTTATGCCTCATAATATTCCCAGGTCATATTTTTGTTGCACAATAATATAATTAAAACAACATAAGAAGCCTTAGAGTAGAATTAACTTGGGCTCATGCCTGTAATTTATTAGCTTGGCTCATTAACAATAAGTACATTAAAATTTATTATTTCTAGCGCAAGGAAATTGAAATATAGGGAAATATTAAATGAATGTTTTTTTGGTAATTGGGCATATTTTTAACATAAAGCCTACTAGGCTAGGCTTGTCAACTTTAAATGGCATCTGGTTTAAACATGAATATTTTGGAATAATCTAAAAGATTATAATTAGAAATTTATGGCATATTAAATTGCCATAATTACAATGCGAGTATACAATACATACGATGCAAATAACGCCTTCAAACACCGATGACTAATAATAGTTTTCGATCTAGATTTAGTGTTAGTCTCAAATATTGTTTGGATATCGACTCTGTTACAGGGTTGCCACTCGTCCGGGAAAGTTCGGACATATCCGGACTTTTGGTAGTACATTCAAGCATGTTTAGCTCTTCTACTCGTCTGGGTTTTATAACCCAGATACTACTACTATATAATACTATATAATATTATAAATGCGATTGGATGTCTGTATGTCTGGATGTTTGTTACTCTTTTACGCAAAAACTACTGAACGGATTTTGATGAAACTTTACAGTATTATTGTTTATAACCCAGAATAACATATAGGCTATAATGTATAACGATATGTGACGAACGAAATTTCACGCGGGTGAAGCTAGTTTGGAATAAATGTTAGGAGTAAAATTATGTAAAAATCATATAGAAAGATACATGTAGTCAATTTGTGTCTATGTTTTGTTTTGTTACTTCCAATTTATGGTAACCCTTCCCAATTTCCTTGATGGTAACCCTAGCAACTCGGTTGCTCGAATAGGAGCGGTATTGAATACCAAAATGTGAATTATTGGCAAACAACGAACAATGTGGCTGCGGAGGAATCATGTTACCGGCTGTTTTGAATTACAGTAACAAGTATAATTTAATACGTGCCATTTTGGCAAGAGCTTAATACTTGAATATTCATTGTAGATATTCGTCGATAACGTGCTCAAGTTGTTTATTAGAGGATAAAACGGAATAAACATAAAATATTCGATCCGATAGAGTTGCTGATCAATAAAAAGTAGTCTGGTTTTTATTAAAATTTTACAGCCCCTGTAAAAATATGCAACGATTTACATGTTTTTGTTCACAAAACAATGCTTTCAATACAAACATTAAGTACAAAACTTTACGAAACCAATTCAGGGACGATAAGCCGATCGGGATAAAAATGATTAGAAAAATACTAAAACGTTGGAATAATCAATGAAATAACGAAGTTCGTTTGTTTTTGGTAAAATATGTAGATCTCTATTTTCCATAGCAAAAAATTCGACTGTACAGTAAATACAGCGCCCAAACATCCCGAATTGAAAGCCAGTTCAGTGTAAACCAGATAAACTGAAAGCCCTGATTATCTATGTATGCAAACACAGTCTTTGTTTCGGACTTTATACGGTTTTGTCTTTTCTACTAACCTACAGACATATTTGTTTATTTTTAAAGAGTAACTAGATATAAACAACATTAAAAACCTGTGTGATCCAAGAGGGTAATTCTGGTGATCAAATAGAACGACTTTTTGTACCAACATCTTAAAAAACATTGCGTACCTACTTACAAAATGTGGTGCTTTTTGCAATTTTATCTCTCCAGAGGAGTGACGGTGCTTGAAATAGGGCAAGCTAATTATTGAGTTTTCCTTCAGTAAAAAAAAACTATGTCCCTCGTTGGGGAAATAAACTCTAGCTCTTTTGTTAAGGACCCTTATTACCCGCGATATGCTGACGCGATACAAACACTCTTGAACGGGTGATTCATCGAAGTCAGTTGAGCTGTGTTGCCATTTTATTGAATTGTTGAAATCTTATTTACTTTTTTTATATTTTATTTTGATTCTGATGTCAATCATCAAATTTAAATAATTATTATTTATCCATAGGTTAAGGACCAGAGTAGCAGGAGAGCCAAGAGGTACGCTGAATCGCGAGATATACTATAGCAAACGAAATCTAAAGGCAAATTCTCAGGAGCATACATTCGTAACAAGGCAAAGCAAGTCTATTAATAACTTTTTATCACATTCCCAGTCTGTGTATTCAAAGCTTATTTGCTAAACTGTCATCTAAAGCTGTGTGTAACCGCCCTAAGCCAGTTTATTTCAATAACCCCGCAGCTTTCATGGCAGATTGCCGCGATAATTATTCCTTTGTTTTATCGACGTGCACTTGTTTTGCGGTGACACTGTAAAAACCTGGATGGAGAGGCGATTTCCCTCGGGCACAAAAGAATCGATCGCTATTGTGATTCCCCTTCGACATTAAATTATAGGAGGGTGTATACAGACAGAGGCATCTGCCGGGTGATCGGCTTTGCCTTTTATCAATATTTGCTTATTTGATTTTAGAGTAATGCGAATAAGAAAGGGAAATTGTGTCTGCACACGGCTTTCCCGCGTTTTGCTGGGAATTTTCGCTTTTGAGCGCTGGCGCCCTTTTGCATACACTATGTTTGGGTATATTTGGACGCTTTTTATGTTGGGTAATGGGTATAACAATGTTACAGTGTTAAGGGGCAATAGGTATGTATTGCTTTGCTTATTCCATTATAAAATAAATGCCTCTTAACTGTTAATTATAAAAATTCATAAATAAACACTGACAATCGCTTTGGTTGAAGTATTTAACATTTCTATTTCTGTTCACATAATCGTAGCCAGCAGGTATCTATTAACATCTGAAGACGATAAAATGGTATAAAAAAATAAAGTAGGTCTCCATTGTGCAAAAATCTTTTACGTATGATTCAAATGCCCACACAGACTGGAATAAAACTCTACAGTGTAGTAAAATCAGTCAGTTTTTTTCGATAATTATAATTTATCAAACTCCAACTACCTCCTACCTACATTGGCACCATGAAACGTCTAACAACGTTAATAAGGTTTCTGAGGCGTCAAATTGTAAACAAGCTCATAAAATAAATATAAACCGAGTGTGTTCAGTGGCTTGTCCGGACATTAAAACTTTACTGGTCTAATTAAACTCTGTAATTAGATTTTTACTAGCAAAATAAATATAGAGTGATTGGAAAAGTTTCACCCTGTATCTTTAATTTTATTGAGGTGTTATTGATTCGTTATTAATAGACTAGCTGACCCGGCGAACTTCGGACCACCAGTAAAAAGTTATCATATTTCTAATTTCTAATCATCAGGAATAATTTAGGATTCTAATGGTGAAAGAATTTTTCAAATCGATCTAGTGGTTTTGGAGCCTATTCAACGCAAAAGCAAACTCTGTATATTTATTAGTGTATATTTTGTGCCCGTTTTGATTCTGAAATATATTTTCACGTTTATAAATTGGTTTACTTTGAAAATTAATTGACCCCATTAATTTTGTGTTTGGAAAATGCTGCCGATTCCAAAATGGGTAACTTAAGTTTTCATAAAGAATAATTTACCTTATAAAATATCTGGGTAAACCATAAAATACATAATGAACTTATTTTTAGACCACATTGTGTCATAAAGACCAACTTGGGGCGTAATTTGATATAGCAGCTATATTTTAAAAGATAAGATAATTATTGTAATAAGCGAGCATGTTTTGTAAGCTTGTACGAGTTTGTTGCTGAACTGATTTCGTATCAGCAAGGCCGCCGATGGATCCTTGTTCGTATCATAGACCCCGATTTACATTCCAATCCCACTTTTTATTGCTTGTTACTTTGGATGAATTAAGGTATACATACATTCTTGACAATTTTATAATTATTTACAAAATTACTTGTAAATAGCATGAAACTTTCCTGTAGGCCAAGGATGCGCATCGCGATAAGCTTTTATCGTGCTTTTATATCGATTTTACGCGATAAGTCCATACATTTATCGTCTATAATTCTAAATGATCGAGAAGATTTTATCACGGTGCGCATCCTAGCCCGGCTGGTATAATTTAAGTAAGAATAAGAATAAGGATTAATTTTGTTTTAAAAATTACATAATTATGTACAGTCGACAGCACATCATATATTATATACAATAAGGCACCTATTAAAACTACATTACGATGCCACAGTTTTTAACATGATGTGCCAGAGTCTGTACCTACTCTAACGAAGCGGATAAACGTCTTAACGGCAAGGGAGAAATTATTTAATTCCATAAAATATAAGGAGAAAAAAATGACCAGCTGCAAAATATCAATCAAGTCTCATAGTCAGAACTGTGTAACTTAATAAAGCTTACAAATTGTTGAAAGTTACTGTCAATAACGATGCCTACAAACAGATAGTGCTCTACATTTCGTCATGGGCCTTAATATTCAGAAGTTAGAGTTGAAATTTGAATAAATTTGTTTAGGATAGAGGTATATGTTGTTTCGTTGATTACAGTGAGCTTTCGAAGGCAAGTTGACTGATTGATTGGCCAATTAGTTGTCAAATCACGATTCGGAATAGCACGCGAGTAACAGGTGTATAGTCCGCCAGTCCACAGCTTGTTGAGTACAAGCCAACTCATTTTGAATCCAAACTTTTAAGGTAAGATTACTTTGAATGAATTTGGGATAGAGTCCCATCTATGGCTTGGGACTCTGAATATCCATGAATTCCCAGGTAACCTCTAGGCCAGCGGTTCCCGAATGGTGGTCCGCGGAACCCTGGGGTTCCGTGGAAAGGCCGCAAGGGTTCCGTAAAAAATATTATCCCACGTTTCGTGACCGACGTTGTTCGCTCGCACCGACTTGTTTACGCATAAGGGACGGGCAGGGCGTGTGGGCGGAGTAGTACGGGGGTTCCGCTGAGAAAAGTATAACACCGGTCAACAAAAATAAAAAATTTTTTTTTGCGCATGGATTTTACTTATTATATTCTGATTATATAAGCAAATGTATATAAAAAAGTGCGATTACAAATCGAAAATATTTGCTATTTAAGAANCACAAATCCTTATAATATAATTTTGTACATCAATAAATACTTAAACAGATAAGTACATTAATTTATCTGTTAGGTAAGAATAGAGTGTATATTAAAAATTTATATTAAAGTAAAAATGTATATTAAATTATATTCCTTGTAATTATTAATTTATATTTAATTTGACAATGAGATGTAAAAGTATGATGCATTGATGAAATAAATGTTTACCTAATATGAGTATAATATATAAAATATAAGAGTTGATAAAATTCATTAGCAATCGACTGTATCATCATCAGTATCAGTGTCATTATTAATTTCTAGAGCTGCGATATGTACCCAGGGCTTCATACGGTCTGCGGCTACAACAGTACCTCGCTTATGTTTTATGTTACTGAACCCTGGCACCGACTTTATTTTGTAACGGTCATTTCCCAAAACTCTTATGACTCTGAATGGTCCTACGTAAGATGGAAGTAATTTCTTACTTTTGCCATCATTATTATAAGAAGTTTGAGTAATTTTTACTAGTTCACCTTCTTTATACATGTGTGCAGGGCGCCTATCCTTATCGTAATAAGCCTTCTGTTTAACTTGTTCACTATCAATTTTATCTTTTACTTCTTTCCTAATAGTATCTAAATCTGTGGTTTCTCGAGTCTCTGACGAGATTTCCTCAAGTGACGAATTTATGTCCCCATTAATGGCAGTTCCGAACATAACTTCTGCTGGTGTCCTACCAATAGTTTTATGTTTGGTATTGTTCATACCCCATTGGACTTTTCCTACCTGAAGGTCCCAGTCTTTTTCGGCATTATTTAAATTTTGAGCTGTCAAGGAATCCAAAATTGTGCGATTGTATCGCTCTACTTGGCCATTTGATTTAGGGCTCGACACAGCATTTAAAATGTGTTTAATTCCTTTGTCAAGACAAAATTTCCTAAAAGAATGTGAAGTGAAGCAACTTCCTCGGTCAGTTATTAATCGCACAGGGGTTCTGAATGTATAAAATATATCGTTTAATATTTTTATCACATTAACTGTTTTTGTGTTTCTTACGGGTTTTATGAAGACAAACTTTGTAAAAGCGTCTACTACGACAAGTAAATAAGAATTTCCCCTATTAGATTTAACAAAAGGCCCAAGGTGGTCGGCATGCAGAGTATGAAACGGTATTTCTATTTTAGTTATAGGGTGTAATAATCCTTCACGGTTATCTTTATTATGTTTAGCAAAAGCGCATTCAACACAGGCTGCTACATATTTTTTTACAAAACGGGTCATTTTCGGAAACCAATATTGTTTTTTTACTCTATCTAGCGTCTTTTCAATTCCAAAATGGCCAATATCATCATGATTCATCCTGCATACCTGCCACCTTGCCCCCTTTGGTACAACCCAACGTAAGTTGTTTTTATCGCCGTCAACGCATTTAAACAGTTTATTGTCTTTGATTACATAATTATCCTTGATATATTGAAGGTCTTTCGGATTCATGTCACTAACGAGAATATTGCGGGTCCTGGCTAATTCGGAGTCACCAAGTTGTAGACTAAGTAACCAATCTTCACTATTTATGGTCATTACTGAAGGAAAACACTCATTTTGTAAGTCTACATCTGCAACCGGATTACGAGATAGAGCGTCGACGTGTTGCATTTTAACACCAGGTTTGTATTCAACACTACAATTAAATTCTTGTAACATTAACCACCAGCGGGCTATGCGAGGCACGAGGTCACGTTTTGAGAAAGTTGAGCGAAGGGCATTGCAATCGGTAACTATCTTGAACTCTTTTCCTATCAAATAAATCCGAAATTTTTTTAAAGAGCACACAACTGCGAGTGTCTCCAGCTCATATGAATGAAAGTTCTTTTCTTCGGGCGAGGTTTGCCGACTGTAGTAAGCGATAGGCCTAAAGTCTTTAGAGTCATGAGCTTTTTGTAAGAGAATACCACCAACACCGTGCTTACTTGCATCGGTGTGGAGCTCTAATTCTGCAGTATGATCAAATATAGCCAAAACAGGTCTGTTTACCAATTTACTTTTGAGTGTTTCGAACGCTTCTACCTGAGTACTAGTCCATTCCCATACAGCATCCTTTTTGAGCAACTTTGTCAGTGGAAATGCAATATGGGCAAAATTTTGTATAAACTTCCGGAAAAATCCCACCAAGCCTAAAAATTGTCTAACTTTATGTACGTCGGTAGGTGTTGGAAAATTTTGAACGCACTGTATTTTCTTTTCGCCTGGCTTCACCCCTTCAGCGCTAATCTCGTACCCCAGATAATCAATTTTATTTTGAAGAAAATTACATTTTGATAATTTTAAAGTCAAATTGGATTTATCAATTAATTGCAGGACCTCCTCTAACCTATCTAAGCATTCTAGAGGGTTAGCGCCAAAAATAAGCAAGTCATCAATGTAAACCATAGCTTTTGTAAATCGCGATGAACCCAAAATCTTGTTCATCATTCTTTGAAAAACAGCTGGTGCATTCGCCAACCCAAATGGCATTCTGTTAAATTCAAACTGTCCATCTGGGGTGACGAACGCAGTCAGCTGTTTACTGTGCTCCCCGATAGGCACCTGATAGTAACCAGATGCTAGGTCCAAAGTGATGAAACAAGCTTGTCCGGATAAGCGCGCTATCTCGTCTTCAATAATAGGCATCGGATATCTTTCTTTAACGGTTACTGAATTTAATTTCCTATAATCTATGCACATTCTGAGGCTACCATCAGGTTTCCGCACTAAAATGATGGGACTAGCATATTCTGAAACCGATTCTCGGATTATGCCTGCATCTAACATCTCATCAATCATACTACGGACTTGTTCTCTTTCATGGTGTGAAAGCCTATAAGGTCTGCAAACAATTGGGCGTTGATCATTAAGCTCTATGTTCATTTCCGTGACGTTAGTACATCCTAATTCCCCTAGACTAGAGGCAAAGCAATGTTTATACTTATTTAAAAGCTCAATAAGCCTATCTTTGTGCTCTTTTGATACCGATTCGCCTATATTGAGATCCGAATCCAATATCTCTCCAAAATCTCTCGATTCGAGAACAGTTGGAGAGTGTCTGGAGATTCTATTTACAGTGTCTATCCTTTCAGCTCTACACAATGCAAAATTATCCATTATCAAACAAGGACTGCAACTAGGGGCTACAGTAATATAGACAACCCCGTTTGTAACTTTATGTAAACCACCGTAGATGACAAACTGTTGACCGGGTTTCCCTACTAGCCTTTCTTTTATAATAATAGTTCCACTAAAACCATCGTATGTAAAAGCTTTAAAGGAAGCAGGTCCATATAGCTCTATGTCGTATTGAGCCAAAACTTTAACGAATGAATCATTACTAGATTCAGTCTGCGGTAGTTCATTCCCTATATCATAGAAGCGTAGTTGAGACAAATCTTTATAAACCACAATATGGGGTAGCTCTGTAAAAGTCTGACCTACTAAAATTTTCGTATCTAAAAGATTATCTCTCACAATTTTACAGGGCACCTCCGCTTTCACATTATCTATTTCCAATGTAATATTCACATTCCCCAAAGATTTTACAATATTATTACCGAAACCCTTCATCATAGATTCTTTAGAATCATTTGTCAAACCCAAACTCAATGCAAACGATTCTTTAATTAATGTTACCTCGCTACCAAAATCAATGAATACTTCTGTTTCGACCCCATTTACGTTTGCCGGTTTTAAAAATTTTGAATTTTGACTTGAGCTAGTTATGCACATTGTTTTACGAGTTTCATCATGTTGGTTGTTTTGCATTTTATCTGATTTGAAACTAAAGCAATTTTCAGTTTTATGACCCACTCTATTGCATCGACTACATTTAATCAAGGGCTTCGAACACTGTGTAAAATGGTGTCCCTTTTCCCTACAATTGAAACAATATGGACCCTGAGGCTGTTTACTATTAAACCTTGAGCTTTCCTTAGTATTATCTGACCAAGTTTTTTGCCTTGCATGAAAGTTAGACTGCAATCTATCAGAAAAGCTACCAGCGTCCTTGTTACTTAACAAAAATTCTAGTAATTGATCCGGGTTAGAGCAACGCAAAGCCAGGGCACTAGATTTCATAGTTTTGTCACTAATACCGTGGATGATACAGTCAACTGCCCGTTTACCACTAATATCACATTGATTTAAAAGACTTAATTTCTCATAATAGTACACTTCAATAGGTTCACCGAACCTACTCCTACGTTTCAACATTTCTTCCAAGATTTGACCATAATTCAGTTCCGAAGGGAAAGCTTTGATCAATTTCTCTTGCCACTCTTGCCACGAAAACAAAATTGTGTCCAAGCTCTCGTACCAAATTTTGGCCAAACCTTGTAATTTTTGCATTGCAAAGTGAACGGTAGTTTTATCGTCCCAGCCATACACTGATGCACACTCGTTAACTTTCTTTAGCCATATATTAATACGTTGATTCTTTGTAGCTGGGTCAAAACTAGGAATAATATTTTGATGATCTTAATTTTTGTTAGTTGATGATGTGATTTGGTTTGGCTGAGATGGTAAAATACCGTTCTTAATTGATTTTACAATTTCTGTGATATCTCTACTCGTGAAATTAGGGCTACGGGATCTACAACGAGGCCTATCACTATCCTCTTCCTGCCTACGACGGTGATAACGTTCTTTGGAAGTTGTGTCTCGACGCCTATTTCGATAACACTGACGTGAAGAACATGGTGAATTTACTCTCCTCTCTCTAGTACGTGACCGGGTTATATTATCACGATCTTTTTGCAATTCGCGTTCTAATATTTGAAGTCTTGTACGTACGTTTTCTAACTCCTCCTGACGCTCCCGAAGACGACTGCTCCTCGCACTCCTCTCGCGGGAACGGCTACGGCTTCGACGATCCAAGTTGTGACTGCGGTCTTCGTTTGGGATGTCATCTTGTTGTCGGGGCTGGCTAGGGTCCGGTGTTTCCAGTCGCCGACGCTTGCGTCCTGGTTCTGAACTTGAGCCGTCCATCGTTTGCCACTCGAAAGAGAAGAAAATATATTAGTCATATACCCGAAAATAAACCTAAAGCCAAAGGAGCCTAGGTTTTTTTTTTGTGGGTATTTAAAAAAATATATCCCTTAGAGATAAACGTACGATACTAAAATTATTGCCTAAATACAACACTAACCAAATTTTATAGAATCTACACTAATCTTCACTCCTTATCAAAGTATAAAAATTAAAAAAATGATACTAATAAAAACGCAAAAACTCATTTTCAAATCCAAATATTCTAATATTACGTTGTTAAAATAAAATAAATGATAGTACAACTACCCCGTCAAAAATAAAAATATTCACTTATAATTCACTATTAAAAATAATTTGTAGGTACCTACTCTTATTTATTAAACTGATTGAAAAAAAATGTTTTCAAAAATCTTAATAAAACTCTGCCACTATTAGCAATAGGAAAAATAGGAATAAAAGAAATTACCATACCATGCTTCAAAGTCACCGTTAGGAGAGACCCCAGGTGCCAGTAGCTAAATAACCGGTTTCTTATTTCAACTTTGACTCAAAATTATTTCTAGCTAATTTGATTTCTTTATAGTTTATCAGGTACTTGTATACTTCACGAATTAAAAATAATTAAAACAAAATTAACCGGTATAATATATTGCTTTACGGAACCAAGGGATAGTAGCAAAATTTAAAGTATTCCTTTTTNTATCATCTCTATGTTCATGTTTCATACATTCATTGATATGAATTTTTCTATTTTTTACACATAAAAGCAAATTCAGAACAATTTTTTGTGGTTATTCTTGTTTCTAGGTTATAAAGCAATAAAAATAAGCTATGCATAACCCGTGCGCAAAAATACTGTAGACAGTTGTAATCAATTAGGGTTCCTTGGCAAAAAAAAATTGGGAAACCCTGCTCTAGGCGCTAACTTACGTTGCGAAAATAAATATTTAATGATAGATCGCCCGGAGTCCTGCCAGCAGGACTTAAAGTACTTCCGGTAGGACGCAAAATTAAAAGATCACAGTTTCGTAAGTATACATTGTACAAATTTCAAATTTACACGAAAAAATAGAGTGTTTCTCTCTCTTTCACCCAATAGTGCCCAAGATCGAAAAACGCGACTAACCGTTAGTCGGAGCCCGATGGCGCACGAGTATACACGGGGGCAGCGCGTTCGCGCTCGCGCGACACATTTTGACGCGCCGGGCGTGGAGTCGGCAACATTTTGGCGATAATATTATAATGAATGTGAAGTATTCCAGCCTAATCAAACATTTATAATTTATTTCTTGTTTTTGTTTTTAATTTGTAGTGTATTTGTAAGTGATAGGTGTAATTTCTAATACAAAGTGACGTACCAAAGTAATTAATTTAAAGTTCCTTATTATAGTTCCTATTAGTTAAGTTGAAAGAAGATAAACAAGTTTATAATATATTAAGAAAAGTAAAATACTGGTTAAACAAAATGATTCTACGACATGACTTTTTATTTAATAAACACTAACCAAGTGTTTACTACTTCTGGTGAGGATGAGTTCAAATTTGAAGGTCACCGTACTGCTGGAAGGACCAGCAAGCAAACACGTACAAATTGCGTACTGCGGGCAGGACTTGCGATAATCTTCTGGCAGGACGTTTAGAACAAAAGACCAGTCCTTCCAGAAGAGCTTCCAGCAGGACAAAGCACCGGGCGATCTATCATTAAAGGTGTGAAATATGGGATGAAAGTTACAATTTATTTTCAACGGATCTGAACACTAATTGAGGTTTAGCGATTGTGACCTGTAATTTGTGCTTTGTTGACTCTGCCACACTGTAGTGGGAGATGATTTGACTGTTCTTTTTTAGCTGTGTACAGATGACGGCACGTCAACGTAACCACTGTGGGTTCTTGTGCAGTTGTAATAGGGGCGAGTTTTCAACAAAAATGGGTAACCTGATGTGCTGGCGTGTGTACATCAACATAATCGTTACAGATCATTAGAAACACACTTCTGTTTAGTCCAAGTTTTTTATTTTTGATAATTATATCACTATGACTGAGATGGTTTAGTTAACATGTTTCTATGTAGTTTATGTCCAAAGCTTTACTCTTTATGACATTTGGAAGTAATTAATCAGCGTCCAAAAGCATAAATTAATTACCTTGTCATACCTTTAACATGTATTTTAACTGTGTCAACAAAACTTGACCAAATTGAAATCCTGTTATTTCGATACTGTAATTATCCACGTATCCTATAATTATGTATTAAGTTTAATTCGGTAGTTATTATTTTGATGAGGTTTAAATAGTAATCGCACTATCTATAAAATTATTCCTACTAAAAATATAGGTACTCTACTTTTTGCTTTGAAGAAATCACAAAATTATGAATGAAAGAAACACAAATAAGTGTTATGTATGTGTATTTCTAAATACAACGCTGCGCACGCATATTATGCCTGACAGGCTTCAATTGGCGTGAATGACTGCAATTCATTATTGTTAGGCTATTTTCGAACCATGTTCGCTATTTATAAAACAAAAATTATTGTTTCGCTTCTAGGCCCAAAATAATAAAAAAACACTGCCTCAAGGATCTCTGAAACGCGAAATAACTTAAATTGAGTGTTAATAAAGCTGTGCTCGTGACGGACGCCTGACAGGCCACAATTTGCGTGACGTTATTGCATGCGCGCGCACCCTATACGGCGTTGCCATTCGTTTTACATAATTAAAGAGTTGACGATAGGGAAATTCGCGTAGGATTGTTGAAAGTTGGAAACAGGGTTGCCAGATGAAAGTAGGTATATCTGGGGGTCTTTGGTTTATGATTTTATTTGTCACATTTTCAATAAATAGCTTTGGAAAATTAGCATAAAACAAAAGAAAACTTTGTTGAATGTCTTAAAAATAAACAAGACGAAAACAGTAATATACTTAATGGCAATTTAATCATAATAAAATTAACTGTGTGCTAAACTTTCCCTAAATTGCAATATCCATGCCATAGGAACAAAACCATTAATGTTATGACAATATTTAACTTTTATCGGCTAAAATAGCCTGGCCAGACAGACTGGCTTTTATTTTTAGACATGGCAACCCTATTGAATGAGGTCACAGAGCTGTGACTGGCATTTCATTGTCAAGACCGACAGAATCGGAACCACGATGCAAACTGGCTGTCAGTATGTGAAACATCATAATGGTGACCTTTGTAATAAGTAATTAGTTCTTGGCGCCATGTTGTAAAAATATTAGTCTGGATTTCGTAATATGCCAGAGCTGGCCATAAATAAAATAAGAAAAAGAAGAAGTAGTCTGTGTTTGACATGATCTTTATGTTATGATACCTGTAAATTATATGTTGTGTATGGCGAAATCAGGCTGTCTAGATGCTTTCAAAACAAATACGTTTTTCAACCGACTACAAAAAAAGGAGGAGGTTCTCAATTCGACCCGTATGTTTTTTTTTTTTCTATGTTTGTTACGCGATAACTCCGCCAATTATGAACCGATTTGAACAAATCTTTTTTCGGCGTATAGGTAATACCTCAAGGGTGGTCCCATTTAAATTTAATAATAAAAAAAACAACCCCCAAGGGTGGAAAATTGGGGATGAACTTTTTTATACGCAATATCTCCGCCGATTATGAACCAATTTGAACGATTTTTTTTTTGTTGAATAGGTATTATTTGTGTTCACGCATTTGAAGTCGGTTTTTTTTTTTTAAAGTTATGTAATTTAATAACGGGATTACCTATTCAATTTATGCCCACTGACCCAGCCTTACCCTTAGAAAAAAAGTAAATTGAAAGCCACGATACATGTTTTTATTTTGAACATGGCCATTATTAAGGTAATAATGTGTCAAGTACATTTAAGTATGATTAATAATAATACGCATACCATAGCTATGGTTTATAAATAAAAAATATGTGACTAAAAGAACCCTATAACTTAAACAATCGTACCATAGTATTCATTTAACCCTCATTTCTTTAAAAATACATAAACGAAATGAGATGTCTTGAACCTAATGATCGTAACATAAAGTTCCTTGCACTATTTACTATCCTTTTTATTTAGGTTGTAAAGCGGAATTATGATCTTAAGCTGGAATTAAACCCTTACATTGTTTTATTCTTTAACAATGTCAGATTCGGTTTAGTAGCAATTCGGAGTTAAGAATGGTCGTAAAACCTAATGGAATACTGCTTTACATTGTGCAAGTATCATGTCTAAGCTACTTAAGAAAGCACAAATTCTAATTCTTTATTAGTACCTACCTATGTAGCGGAGGACGGATTAGCAAGCTGAAGTGGCAGGCACATAGTATGCAGAACTTACGGCCGATGGGACAGCAAGGTTCTGGAGTGGAGGCCACGTATCGGAAAACGCAGCGTGGGACGTCCACCCACAAGGTGGACCGACGACCTCATAAAGGTAGTTGTTGTTCAGCAGTGGACGTCCTGTGATGATGACCTATGTAGCCCTTTTCAGGGCATTTTTACATGTCCCAAATATAGCTTGCCCTATCACCACTTCGAGACAACGCGTCGGCTGGTACTGACCAGTTGAGCAAGGATGCACGCCGTGATAATATTTTTTTTAACGACAACAGTCTGTATGGAATTATCGAATAAAATCGATAAAATGGTGCGATAAAAGCTTATCGTGATGCGCATCCTAGACCTAGTAAATAATGAAGTGGCGAAAGATTCTTGTTCAATCGTTTCATTTCACATCTTGCATATGAGACTATTAATACCTAGTATGTTACAATTCATTATTTTTCTTAAATAGACCACAGATAATATAATACACGGGCACACTGTTAACTATCGCTCTAATCAAAATCAAATGGTGATTCTTTGCGATAGAACAAGACGACATGACAGTACAGTGTGGTTACAGTCAATATTTACGCACAAGCTTGGACATGTCTTAGATATAAACCTTCAGTTATCTCGACTTTCCCAGGATTATCTGCTTATCTGGCTATCTAACGGACTTGAGATGCAGTTGTTGTAGACGTTATCTGTGATAACTTGATAAGGTAAATAAAGTGTAATGTGAACTTTTAAAGGTAACTTTGAAATCCAGTTTGATGTATGAAGGAAGACCGTTGGTTAATGCAAACACGTTTTATTGTTAAGCACAAACTCAAGTTCACGGCCATGCTTTATTAAACTTGGATGTATTTCTAAGATAAATCCACGTTTTAGACAGTCCAATTCATGGTTTATATAACTTTGAAATCCAGTTTGATGTATGAAGGAAGACCGTTGGTTAATGCAAACACGTTTTATTGCTAAGCACAAACTCAAGTTCACGGCCATGCTTTATTAAACTTGGATGTATTTCTAAGATAAATCCACGTTTTAGACAGTCCAATTCATGGTTTATAAGCAGAGTATGTACTAAAACTTCTTGTGGTATTTATTACTAAATATAGGTAAACATAACTCTTATATTTTTGTCTCTTTCTCTTGTCTTTTAAAGCCTTATTCAGTAACATTGTCGTAAGTTTTTCCATTATTAAATTAATTAGCAATATCTATGATAGGCTCTGAGATTTGATCGATCTTTAAACATGTTTGCGTTTGTATTATGCAATAGATATTTTGATTCTCTTCACTGAAAAGTTACCTGTTTCAACTCTTACAATTTCGGCAACAAATCTTCACTGGGCATAAAATAGACCCCAATTTTCCACAAACTTAAAGCACGGCAAGATAAATTACGCCGTGAAATAACAGTCTAGCCGCTGCCCCTGTGTTACGTCACTCACGACGTCATTCGTCCAGGGAAAAACTGGAAATCCACCGTTTCCCCATTGTTCGCTCCCCAAAGCGGGGTAATCCGACGCAATCTGTTATAAAAGAGCCGTATTCGTGGAAACATTCGTAATCTACTCACATAATGTATGAAAAGACTCGGATTTCCGCATTACGCCGGATTAAGAGAACGTATCGCCAAAATTATAGCGAGGCTGATTAGGGAAGGTAATTTGTTTTTTGCTGGTACACTGACTTTTAGGTAAACGGGATTTTTTAAATAATAACATACGGACTGGCACTACATTATCTGTTGCCGTACGTTTGCCGGGAACGTTTCTCAATATTCCCGCAATACCGGGAATGCTATAAGGAATATTAAGTTTTCTTCATAACTCTTACACTCTTAAGGGTGGATTCGATCAAACATTTGACATATTTCTTATACTGAAACTGTCATGTGCCAGTTATACCAGAAGTTATTCTCGGATAAAAGTTTGGTCGAATCGGGCCTATGATAATCAGGATTAAACTGAATAGATTTTGGGTTTATATTTTACTGTAGGGATGCATTTGTGGTAGGTTGAAGTGCTGTCAACTGTTCACCTAGAGACCTGGCAACCCTACTTATGATCAATCAAACATCTCAAACGCCAGCGCAGCGGTATCGTAGTGATGTCTCCTTATACACTTTTGGACATCAATTTTATCGATGTTTTTGACTTTTATAGGATGCCGATGTCGTCAATCAATACTAAGAAAGTAATGGATGATTAGACGCCTTAAGTATGAATATTTATGACCCCTTTTGGGTATTGTGATTATAATTAAGTTCGATAAAGTATAGAGAAAGTATACTGAAGAATGGTATTAAAATGAGTTATGTTTATCACATGTAGAAAGCTCTCCGAGCGATAGTGCGATAGTGATTTAAAGAGATAGTATCAGTATTGGTTTATAATCTCCATTAAAGTATACCGTCAACTTATCGATATACTTGAAAATTGACTAGTTCTTGACGAACCGACGTTTAAATGTCAGTTTAAATAAGCATTAATAAGCTTATAAATATAAATAGGTATAAACTATCCTTTCCGCTGTTGAAATCTATGGACAAAGATTAAATGATGCCGAAAGTCAATTATAAATAAATTGTTTGTTACTTAGATATTGCATGCACTCTAACTATGGGGTATTGAATTGCTTGATACAAACGTCGACAAAACGTGTCAAATTGACTGATTTACACATCCCTTTACTGTCAAATATCGAATATCTGTTTCTTTTCTTTCTTTTAGTTAAAAGTTTCAGAATTTGAAATCAAAGGAAATGGATGTAGGTTAAATTAACATCGGTCTATAAATCGGTCACCTATTTCAAATAACTGTTGCATTATTTTAAATTGTAGTAAGTTTGCATTTTTTTCTTCTTTATATGTATAACCAAAATTAGGACAAAGGACAATGACCAAAAATGTATGGAGTGTGGTCCAAATGTTCACCACTAACGAGACCTATGTCGTAAAATACTCTACTAAATACTAATTAATTATAACCAAACCGCAATCAAAAATATGCTGTCAGTAAAAAGTTATGACTGAATGAAAAGTCTGTTTTTTACCTTTTCATCCGAAAAATGTTCTTGGTATCATTCTATCCATTGCATATTTTGGACTAATCTACGCATGTTATGTCATGTCGCATGTGGCGCGGGGTTATAGATAAATTTTATTGAATGTTATACTAGCTGTGTCTACGACTTTGTACGTGTGAAAATAGTTTGAATAATATTTCCCATTTTTACAACATTTGTCTTTACTGCTCCGCCCCTAGTGGTTGTAGGGTGATGTTATTAATCCTAAAACCATCCCTGATAAATGGGCTATCCATAACAAAAAGAATTTTTCAAATCGGACCAGTAGTTCCTGAGATTAACGCGTAAACTACTACAATTTTTCAAACAGTCATAACTTTTTACTGACAGCTTATTTTCTTTTCGTCCCATACTGAAAGTTAATCTCTATTTAATGGACTATAAGCCAATATAGGTCTCATTAGTGGTGGACATTTGGACCACTTTTGGTCATTGTCCTTTACAAAGTTCGCTATTCATAAAATAATGCGTATATTTCATATACTTACCTCTGCGAAACTTCTTTCCTTCCGTTCATATTCTCGAAGCAATTTAAAGACTATGAAGATGGTACTTACCTGTAACAAAAAAAAGTTTTTTAAGTACGAATTCAAATTTGATCTAAACATTAATGAATATTTGATGTGATATGATCCATGCGATGCTATAGAACTTGACAATAATTGAATTGTAAAAACTTAGTTACTTGGAATTTAAACTAAGTTTTTACAAGAGAACTACAAATATTATGTTACTGTTATTAAGCTGAAAACAAATACGCAATCAAAAACATCATCCCCTTGCCTTGGACGAATGCAGTTTTGCTATCTCACTCGCACTTTTTGGATTCGCATTAGCCCGTCTCTTTCCCACACCCCATCAATAGACCAAAATATTCTATAGAATTCAGTAAATCCCCGAACCATTGTGTTCAAAACACGTGTGTCGCGAACTTCGACTAATTCCTCTTAATGGCTCTTTTAAGTGTAAAGAGAATGGAACTCTATTGTAATCAGCATAAAATACGGTTTAAGTTATTTAAACAAAGCGCCGCTTTAGCACAAAAGAGCAGTAAATCAAATATTTAGAGAATTCGGCGATTTTTTTGCCGTCTAGTTTTTTAATTTTATGCCGCTTATTCAAAATGATTAAATATTGTTTCTATTAAAAAGCAGATATAAATATTAAGATTCAGATAAAACTTAAAACCAAAACCCGTTTTTGTCAACACACCTAGCATTGATAAACTTCGATATACATAATTTATTATTTGTTGAAGCTACACTGACGCATGACGCATGTTCTTGAAACTGCATTGAATTCGGTCATCAGTTGACCAAAAATTTTAACCCTTCAAGTACCACCAAGTCGAATTTGAGACATAGAAGTCGAGCCTCTTAAGGTCCACGAGTTGGGAAAATACTTTCTTAAATATTCAAAACTACTCGTATATTTTTTACTTATTGCCTTTGCCGTATCGACCGTCAAGAAGTTTCATAGCCCGAACGGAAAAGGGGTTGAACAATACTCCTCATTCTGTACGCAAAAGGGCATGCGTGCCTTGTACAAAGAACCACCGCTACCACGAAATTCTCGGCGTGACCAATCGAGCGATATTGGCTGTCAAACTTTCAAAATTCCTTAGCAATAAAGATCAATTTATCACCAATACCGAGTGACGGTCGCTGGAACTTTGCTATCGCCTAAAATAATACAGGTACAGGAATCCGAGACGACCTTCGGGATTTTATAAGAGGGTCGTTTTTTGCCTTATTTGTCGTCTAAAACTGGCAGCTAAAACAAATAACCCCGATTGGAGACGCTTTTTTTATTAATAAATCAATAGTTTGAGCTTGGTTAAGTACCTAACCCATTCGTCGTGGGTTTACATTCTACAGGTCGTGTTCAGCATCAATACGAACAACTAAAACCCATTCACATATGGAGTTCTACTAAATTAAATAATTTCTAATCGGTAATCTAACCTGTGCTTTCACTTAATCTTCGTCCAATCTAAGCCTTCAGTGCCTTTTTATATAGCTTGAGACCATGTTTAATTTTCGCATAAGGCATAATGCCTTCTCGGAGTGAATGCAAAATCCAGAAATGGGAGGCCGTGCCCGAGGGAAAGGGAAGAAATACTTAACTTTTTATAAGCGCCTGCTTTGTGCCTAATATCTAAATCACAAAGAGGGGAATTTTTCAGGGGCACAAAAGAGGTTCGTATTATTAAAATGTTGTCAAGTTTCCGTGAGGAGAGCATTGTTGAGGCCCTGTCGACATCGTTGTCGTCAGCTCAGGTGGTGTCTGAGTTTTCTTATTTGGATGACATGCTCGTATTTGGTATTCTGTTAAGGTGATGACGTCACGATAGCAATTTGCAGTAGCATGTTAATCAGTTTTTCGCAGAGTTTCCGTTGCTATAGAAGTAATGTATTAGGTTTTAAAGTTTTTTTTTTTGCTACAGTGCTAATATTGTTACCATTTGTGATGCCTCTACATAGTTGTTAATGGTTTAAGATTTAGCAAGATTTGTATTTATCTATCAATGAATACCTGCTCGTATATTCGAAGACATGTCTGTATCATAATTTAGTTTAGCGCGACAACATTATACGAAACTTATTTCCTTTAAATCCCATAACAATGATATACCATCCAGAATAATCGGTACAGTTACCCGTCCCGGTTGCGAGAACTCGAAATCGAGATAATCGATTATAAATCATATCGAATCGAGCATCGTTACGTAGAACTTCTGCTCCTTGCGTCAATTACGTTAAAATATGTGAGCGACACTTCCCGGTTTTGTGATATACGAATCGATTCAAAAGTGGGATATCGATAAAATCAAGACAATGCTCAGTTAAGGTTCGTTGTTCTGCATGATAATGTTGAGAGTCATGTTACCTTAAGAAATTTAGGCTGAGTTGCATCACCTAACTTTGACCGTAACTTTAATGGTAACCGGTGTTTTTGTATGGAGTTTGACAGATTTTTGTCGTTTGTCAAAGTTAAAGTAAGATGGTGCAACCCAGCCTTAGATAACGTCAGACATAAGAGACAAAAGAAGGTCTGACAGAGCAGACCAATCAGTCATAAAAAGGGTGACAGTAAAGACCAATATAGAGCTATTTTTATTTTGTTGTAATCTTATAGGAATGTGTCCTATGGTGTATCCCTTACTTAAAATGTAACGGCTAATATCACTAAATTTCAGACGCTTCAATTAAACTCAATTGCATCTGTCATAGACGTAGAACTTACTACTAAGGCTGGGTTGCACCATCTTACTTTAATTTGGCAAACGTCAAAAATCTGTCAAACTTCATACAAAAAACGCCGGTTATCTTTAAAATTACGGTCAAAGCAAAATATTTTAAACAGTTTACGCAATACTTTGTGGCGCCGTACTTGGCTTCATACCATGATCGTCATGATCTATGCATGATATTCTAAAACGTCATAATAAACAGTCTCCGGCGTATTAACCGGTAACTAGCGAGTGATTTAGGGTTATTACATTCGATTTAAGTTAAATTACTATGTAATTGACATTTTCCGAGTCGCCACATATTATATATCGCCGATTTGATTGATAGTTTGTAGTATTCAATAGCCTCCGAAACGTACTGGATTGGAAAAAATCTTTCACCATTATAATCCCACATTATTTCTGACAAACATAGGTGGTACAGAGTTCGCATTATTAGCTAGTGTAAAATAGTGCTGTTTAAATTTAATGCTGTATTAATATTTACAAAGATAGTCAGCTTATATTAATTGAGGGTCTTCTCAAGAGACAGAGGAGCAGATTTATCTATTATTCAAGTATATTATTATTGGGCTGAATTAATTTGGGCAGAATTAGAGCGGGCTTAGCGAGTTGCCGACGTAAATTATAGTGAAGGAGGGGAGTTTCAAGCTGTACCTTTGGTTGCAATTACAAGATGTACCATAGTTCTGCAGATTTAATAAGATGGAGATATCTCCAAGTTAATGAGTTATATTAATACTAGCGGCCGCCCGCGAGTTCGTCCGCGTGGATCCCGTTTTACCCCCTTAGAGGTTGAATTTTGCAAAACCCGTCTTAGTGAGCACCTACGTTCTAAAAGGATCCCTCATGCAAAATTTGAGACTCCTAGCACTTGTAGTTCAAGAACTACAAGGCTGTCTCAAGAGATTTCGTGATAAATGAGTGAGTAAGTGACCTTTTGCTCTTATAGATAAAGATTTGAAATGTTATTTATTACCGCCACCGTCAATCTCGATAATAATGGCATGTCGTCTGATGTATGCGCTACTGCTACACTATTATAGAGTTTCATCAAAATCTATCAAAAGTAAACATTAACAGTTATATATTAGTGTTAAAGACTGGTATTTGCTTATGATCAGCTGACAAACATTCCAATTTTTTTTTATCCACAACGAGGAAGCTCTTGGCCTGTATTTCATCTGATGGTAAGTGACGATCAGGTCGAAGGTGGAAGCTAGCTTTATCTTCTCTATTACAGAAAATAATAATGTTCTTGTTATATCACGTAGTTCTTATGTAATAAAAATCCAATCAATCTCAAACTTCTATATTTGCAAGTATATCATCAAGTGTAATTTTCTTTTGGTCTAGGATATCCTATGATTGTAATCATAGTATTATAATCATTTTTATGTCCAATTTCAGCCCCACTTTCTAGCGTTTATGAGCTACAAAATTACTGACACCTACGATGAATTTCTTGCTTTCTCTAGTTACATACATAGATGTTACATAGCATCTATCTGAATAACTTTACATCTGCACACCTCGATCGATCTAGCTTTCATCTTTTATTGGTCCATAATGATATATCATCGAGTGTGTTACGTTGTTGCAGGCTCATTTAAGGTGAAAACTGCCTGCCGTCGCTGGCCTAATAATCTGTGCATGATATCTGTTATACGCTAGTTATCTTCTGTCCCAAGTAGAAAGGCTTAAGCGTGTACAGTTCAGACTACATTTTAATGCGAAAACATCACGTATTGTAGCTAGATAAGTCAGTGTTGAGCTGGATGTGTCGTCGATTGTCAATTTAACCGTCGCAAGTTCATCATCTTCCGTCATGAGTCATCCAGGTGAGGCTGTATGAGGATTGTCATTAATGCCGGCATCAATCACGGCTCTGGTGCTAACACTTTAACGCCAATTTGTATAATATTGATAAGAAAACATCGTTGAGATTTTCTTAACCGTCGAGTACCAGCTATTATTGCAGAATAACAAAAGTGCAGTGGCTTTAAGCGTCACTCCTTCACTTGCCCCACAAGCAAAGAGACGGCAAATATCATGTCCGCCGTAGAACGTGCCCGCAGATACCAGCGTACGTGCCGCCGCCGTGACCCCTGACAGATAAAACAGATTAGCGTGTTATGGCGGCACATGTAATACTGCAGATACCGCTTTTTACGGCGGACCTTTTATGATTCATGTTTGTACACAGCTGATTAACTGTGATTAATATTTATTTGGGCTTTCTGACGCGCAGACTCATTTGGGTTTAAAAAAAGAATTCAGTTATCCCTATTTACGCCGGACACCGAGAATACATAAATGTGGATAAAAAGCCTCATCCATTATCATGACTCATAAGAATTGGTGTTATGACAAACAAACAAAATATACACACATGTATATTGACAAAAATAATGGGTGGCATGCATCAAAGCCCACCAATCTATCCTAATGACAAAGCGATACAACATATTTATACGTATCAACGAAAGTAATTTCGCTAAAAGACAGCCAGTGTCGTCCCGGGAATGAATGCTGAACCGACGGTTAAACTCCCCCAGTGCTAGGGTTGCCAACTGTCCGAATTACCCCAGACTTTGTCCGGATTTGTAACCTGAAAGACGAGTAAAATCTTACAGGCTAGTAAAGAAAAGTCAATTTTATATTATTTTATGACAGGTTATCCGGACTTTTCATAATGTCCGAGTTCTAGTTAGGTCTTTATACATCGCAAGGTGGCAGCCCTAAAGTCCCCTCTGTATTAGCCGTATTATTTCCGCTATAGGCTCGAACCAGCAGTTTTTAATAAGTCCTCTTTTTGTTACTTTCACTCTTATATGAACAGCATATAAAGCTTAACACTGTGAATCCTATGTCCAAAGAAATAAGTGTTATTTTGCAAAAAAAAATGTACACATGTGGTGACAGTTCTATGTTGTGAGTTGTTTAGGCAAGCACTTTTTGTGTACCTATTAAATGTGTGCAGTATTTTTGTACCTAAGTTTTATGATGACTTTGAAATTAATTACATTTGACGTTAAACTTCCTCTGTCAACCGACAGGTGACATATTATTACTCTTCAATGATCAGTTTTTTAATTTGTTAAACCTAATTAACCTAATTGAATTTTGCATGGTGATCACGAAAGTTCTGTATGTAAAATAATTTGTATTTTATTAATGTTATATTACCTTACATTATTAAATTAAAGTGACACATGACAAAAGTGTTTTTTTGGGAAATACTTTTATTTCCAATTAAAATTAGATAGCATATTTCTTTTTTACTGATTGTAACGGCTAGACATGTCAAGTAATAAAATTATTTTAAACATATTTGGCGCCAACTAATTCTACACATTGAAATTATTAAAAACTATTCTAAGATATTTCAATATTATTCATATGAATATTTATTCGCTATACACGCGTTATAATAATACATTTACATAACAAATAACTAATACTAAATCACAACACTATATTAGATTAGCCACAGAAATGTGGCGCCGGCAGAGTAGGTAGATTGCTGGTGCCATAGGTAATTAACATAAACTATATCTATACTAAATACTAATCTATACTAATATTATAAAGGTGAAGACTTTGTGTGTTTGTTTAAACGCGCCAATCTCAGGAACTACTGATCCGATTTGAAAAAATATTTTTGTGTTGGATAGTCTATTTATTGAGGAAAGATTTGGGCTATACAACATCATCCTACAACCAATAGGGGCGGAGTAGTAAAGAAAAACGGGAAATATTATTCAAACTATTTTCACGCGTACGAAGTCAGGGCACAGCTAGTAATAAGGTAAAACAATCTAATAACGCAATGATTATAAAGTGTAGTAGTTGATTGTTGTCATATAAACTGCTATGTAATACGAATAATGGAATTAATTAGCATAATTAAAAGTTATAGATTTTATCACGCGTTACGCGTTCAAACACACTAGTTATGATTATTAAGCATATATTTAAGTTTTGTATTTGCCTAATATGTATTGGGAAATGACGTGACGACTATCTCATATTAATTATAGGAAATTAAACAAAAGCATACATTTTGCATTCATTAAAGGTGGCCTATGTCTTTTTACTGTGTAATTTATCTCTATACTAAAATCCACTGAAATCAATTCAGCGATTTAGGAGTAGAAAGCATACAAACAAATACTTAGATGAAGCTACTTTCGTATTCTAAACGCGATATGTGAAAGTGGAATAAATTGATTGAAATTATTTTCAAAATCCTTGGCATCAAGTTACCAATATGGCTTATTCGGCTTAATCAAACCAAAACCATCAAGCAACAAAGTTGCATATTAAACAATAATTCGATTTTATCACCTTGCTTACGAAATGTATGTATTAATGTAATAATAACCCTAAAATGGCGACCAAAAGTTACAAAATATCCGCGACTACCACATAAAGATTACAGACGTACATTTGCATATAATATGTACCTATTAGGAATATTATCACCTATAAAATATGTAAGTATAAGCCATATTACAAGCAGTATGCTTCCTACACAGCGTCTTGAGTAGGTGTATTTATATTGGAGGCGTAGATAATGTAATGGCAGAACGCATATTATTATAGTATTTACAAGGTGTTTAGTAAGTAATTTCATAGATACGGCTTTCGGGACAGTTATATTTCTTCATGAAATATTGACGTGTTATGGTCATCAGAAATAATGCAATATGAAATCCTGCAATATTGCCTGTTAAATGTTTAATCTTACCAGTTCGTGGAATAAGATCATAGGTCACCTCAAATTCCCTATACTTGTATGTAGTAGTGTTGTAGTGACCACATACACATTTCGTTTAATTTAATAAGTTTTTATTTAATAACAACTATAATATTATATCGAGCTTAACTTACCAATAATAATTAACTAATTATGTATAATTTAACCTAACTCTATAAACGTGTTAAATTCATTTATTATTGTATAATTCAGAAACTTTAACTTCATAATTTTGTGATGTTTTTGAATGCATTTTTGTATTAATTTCAAAATGAACGCTCCTTGAGACATATCAGTTTTTTGACAGCTCATGTCACGAATGACTTCCTTTTTTTATCTCGCGCTCTGCGCGCTGCTGTGTATTGTTGGTCTGCAACTGTGCAAGAATAAACTGAGTTATCAAAAACTTTAGTCGTGTAATTTATATGGTGACAGATTTCCCATATCTGGTGACCCCGAGTTCGAAGCACGCGAATACCTACTGAGAATATCGCGACATCGCCGCACCTTTACACGCGCCACGCTTCGCGTCCTACGTTCGTCTTGAGAAAAAATATGGAGGACGGCAAAAACGCAGCGGCCGCAACGGCTGATCCAGAAGGATTATGCAAGGTTGGAGTGAAGATGCCTCCATTCTGGGCTCAAGAACCGGCACTATGGTTTGCCCAAATTGAGGGGCAGTTCTGTATAGCCGGAATAACCTCAGATTCTACAAAATTTTACCACGTGATCGCGAAACTCGACCATCAATACGCCGCCGAAGTCAAAGACATCATAATTTCACCGCCCAAGGACAATAAATACGAAAAACTCAAGACGGAATTGATAAAACGTCTATCTGAGTCGCAAGAGAAAAAAGTGAAGCAGCTCTTACTCCACGAGGAGTTAGGTGACAGGAGGCCGTCACATTTTCTTCGGCACCTCCGCACGCTAGCGGGAGATAATATAACAGACGAATTTTTGAGAACGTTGTGGGCTAGTCGTTTGCCACATAACATCCAAACGGTAATTGCCACGCAAGTAGGAGCGCCATTGGAAGCAATTGCGGACCTGGCAGATAAAGTGTATGACATCGCACCACCTACACCGGTACTGGCTAGCATAGGACCGAGTTCCAGTGATATTATGAGTGGAATGTTGAAGCAAATTGAAGAGCTGACACGGCAGGTAGCCTCATTACAAGGGCAGGTACGTTCTAGTTATAGAAGTAGAAGCCAAGCTAAAGCGACACCATACCGAAATCGCTCCCGGTCACGTTCTAAGTCAAACAATGATGGTTATTGTTGGTATCATGACAGATTTGGCGAAAAAGCACACAAATGTACTGCGCCATGTACATACCCCACGCCATCGTCGTTAAACGCGAAAGGCAGCCGGAATTAGCGGCTAACGACTGCCCCGATCAACCAGGCCGCTTATTTGTCGTAGACCGTGATTCTAAAATGTCTTTTTTGGTTGACACAGGATCTGATCTCTGCGTGTATCCACGGTCGGCGCTTAAAGAGACTTTTTGTATTAATTTCAAAATGAACGCTCCTTGAGACATATCAGTTTTTTGACAGCTCATGTCACGAATGACTTCCTTTTTTTATCTCGCGCTCTGCGCGCTGCTGTGTATTGTTGGTCTGCAACTGTGCAAGAATAAACTGATTTATCAAAAACTTTAGTCGTGTAATTTATATGGTGACAGATTTCCCATAAAACCAAGAGCCTACTGACTGCCTCGTGCAGTTTACTCGTTAACTTTTGATGAGCGCGTAAACGCAAATTTGTATGAGATGCGCGGTCTCGGGGCATGCAAACGAAGCCGCGCTTACTCCCTCATCAAAGGCTATCGAGTGAAACAAGCACTAATCCTCTGTACCCCTTCTCACTGCGCGCCCGTTTGGTGCTCGCGTCGCGCAGATTATGATATCGCGTTAAAATAATGCGGCGCTCACAGAACTAATTAGGTGGTGCAATCTTCTCGAGCATCGTGATAAACCGAATATCGACTCGGAATTTCTTCAGCGGATTAACAACCTATCGTTTTACTTCTTAGTGTGGCTATAAAATATAGCGAGTGTTGTCCTAAAATGGTTCGTGTTCCTATGTATCTGCCAGATGTCGCGGATTCGATTTCTGGATATTATTTATTGTTTGGTACTCTTGTTTTAGCCAGAATATTGTGGTTAAAAGTACAAAAAACAATTTACTTCACCTTTACCGTTATTAATTAAATAATTTAATACGTAAGCGACTAAACAGCAGCTGTTTAAATTATGAACATTTCGTTGGGTGGGTAACGATTCTGGTTGTAAACATTATATTTATACTTAAAAGATACAGATAGGTAGGTACATCTAAGGTATGTATTTTATAAATAATAACTTAGTCAATAAAAAGGTTTGTAAAAAGCGTAAAACAATAATAACAATAAAATATAAAACCGTCTTTTTTCCCTATTTAGGTACTTGTCTATTCAGGAAGCAGGCGCTGTGGCAGCTGGTGAGTCGGATGAGTTTATACAACGGTATAGTAATCGTATTTTTGGCTTGCAGGTGCCGGTTGCAGCAGCGTCGTGTCCGGAAGCGATAAAAATTAAAATATTACGATGCAGTTAAATCCGTAAACTGGGAAAAATTGTCCAATAGGACCCTTAAAACTACCTCAATTTACACTGATATAGTCATTCTAATATAATTCTTGCATAAACCGATCTAATCGCGAAAAATAATTTTTTGGCGCAGCGAAAAAGTCTACCTGCCTAGAGAGGAAAGGGTGGGTGGGCGGGCAAATTTTTGTATTTTTTACGTCGGATCCCTACAAATGAGGTGTCTATGGATAGAGCTCGTCGAGACGGACAAAATAAGCCGGTCAACGCCGGAGGCAACCATAGAAAATTTTAAAGTTAACGCCCAAAAACCGTTTTCGTGTTAGGTTTCANTAAAGAGACCCGATGCAAAACAGACTATGAATTGTACGCTGCAAATGGAACATGCATTCATACCTACGGCTGGATACATCTTCAGCTCAATCTAGGCCTTCGCCGTGTATTCAAATGGAGATTTGTTGTTGCAGAGGTATCTAAACCTATAATTGGTGCGGACTTTCTCAAATTTTATAATTTACTTGTAGATCTGAGGAATCACCGCTTGATTGATGGACTGACAACAATCTCAACGGCAGCTCAACCGGTGGATAAAGCGACAAAGGATGTGGCATCAGTTAAGGCAGTCACTGGAGATGACAAGTACCACCAGCTGCTACGTGAGTACCCTGATATTACTAGACCAGCTGGAACTCCGGGTGTGGTAAAACATAACACGATGCATTTCATAAGAACTACACCAGGCCCACCGGTTTCATCACGACCAAGACGACTGCCACCTGATAAGTTGAAGATCGCACATGAGGAGTTTGAAGATATGCTATCCAACGGTACCGCACGTCGTTCAGAGAGCGCATGGGCTTCTCCTCTCCACCTCGTGCCCAAGAAGGACAATGGCTGGCGCCCCTGTGGCGATTATCGGGCTTTGAACGCCCGTACCATTCCTGATAAGTATCCTATTAGGCACATACAAGATTTTTCTCACCAACTCGCAGGCAGCAAGGTCTTCTCCAAGATTGATTTGGTCAAAGCGTACAATCAGGTGCCGCTGAATCCTGATGATATAATGAAAACTGCTATTACAACACCGTTTGGCCTCTTCGAATTTCCATTTATGACGTTTGGGTTGCGTAATGCAGCTCAAACTTTCCAGCGGTTGATCGATGAAGTGCTCCGAGGCCTACCTTTCTGCTACGGATTCTTGGACGATATCCTCGTGTACTCCGAAACTGAACTCCTGCACCAGCAGCACCTTCGTCAGCTATTCCAGCGTTTGAACGATTACGGTATGCTCATCAATACCGCTAAATGTGAGTTTGGTAGATCACATATTACCTTTTTAGGCCACAAAGTCACTGCAGAAGGCATCCTACCACCCACAGAGAAAGTGCAAGCATTACATGATTACCCAGCACCAAAAACGGTCAAGGAATTGCGTCGGTTCCTGGGAATGTACAACTTTTACCGTCGTTTTGTCCCGGGAGCAGCTGAAATACAAAGCCCACTTAACATTCTTCTGTCTGGGCCGAAGACCAAAGGTACAGAAAGCATTACTCTTACGCCTGAAATGTTAGAAGCTTTCAACAAGTGCAAAACCAGCCTCGCAGAAGCTACAATGTTGGCCCACCCCATGATGGATGCCGAGCTAGCTGTCTACACCGATGCTTCTGACACTTCCATAGGAGCAACACTTCAGCAACGAGTGAACAACCACTGGAGACCACTCGCATTCTTCTCTCGGCGTTTAACATCTGCGCAGAAGAAGTATAGCCCCTATGACCGAGAGCTTTTGGCCATATATGAAGCAATCAAGCATTTCAGACACATGGTTGAAGCCAGACCGTTCATCGTTTACACTGATCACAAGCCTTTGACGTACGTATTCGAGTACAACCGTGAGAAATGTTCTCCAAGGCAGTTTCGTTACCTGGACTACATAGGGCAATTCACAACGGAGATTCGGTACGTGAAAGGAAAGGACAACGTTGTTGCTGATGCCTATTCTCGAGTGGAATCTATTAATGTTCCCCTTAACTATGATGACCTGGCACGATCACAAGATTCTGATCAAGAACTCCAAAGCCTACTCAAGGACGGTACCTCATCGCTGATATTGAGAAAGGTCAGAGCTCCGGAATCTAACACAGAGATTATTTGCGATGTCTACAGTCAGCCTCGACCATACTTACCAGCTGCATTCCGTAAGCCCATGTTCAATGCACTGCATCGATTGAGTCACCCAGGAATAAACGCCACTGTGAAACTGGTAACTCAACGATTTGTATGGCCTGGAATAAAGAGAGACTGTCGGGTTTGGGCCAGATTATGCACAGACTGCCAAAGAAATAAAATCTCCCGACATACCTCATCTCCCACCTCTCACTTCCCCGTTCCCTCCCAACGATTCTCACACGTCCACATGGACATTGTAGGGCCTTTACCTTATTCTTTGGGTTACAGGTACTGCCTTACGACCATCGACCGCTTCACACGTTGGCCTGAGGCGTACCCGCTAGCTGACATCACTGCAGAGTCCTGCGCCCACGCCTTCATCGCTGGGTGGGTGGCCCGCTTTGGCTGTCCCTCGAAGATCACCACCGACAGGGGCAAGCAGTTCGAGTGCGAGCTCTTTCGCACACTTGCGTCCATCCTGGGCACGCAACACCGCCCAACAACGGCATATCACCCTGCCTGCAATGGTATGGTGGAGCGCTTCCACCGCCAGTTGAAGGCAGCCATCATGTGCCACTCCACGTCGAGCTGGGCAGAAGTTCTTCCCCTGGTGCTGCTGGGCATCAGGAGCGCCTGGAAGGTTGACATCGGTGCGTCGGCAGCCGAGCTGGTGTACGGCGAGCCGTTACGACTCCCGGGAGAATTTTTCGCCCCATCCTCCAACGTCAACTTCGACCCGACGAGCTTCACCTCACGTCTACGTCTCCATATGGCGAAATTGACCCCTACACCCGTCTCTCGCCATGATAAGAAGACTTTCTACATCCCCAAGGATTTGGCAACAGCAGACTATGTCTTTCTTCGACAAGACGCTTCCAGACGCTCACTAGAATCTCCATATACGGGACCCTATAAGGTGTTGGAGCGAAGAGAAAAGACCCTAAAGCTGGCAACAAAAGGCAAGGAAGTAACAGTATCCATAGACCGGGTAAAGCCAGCCTACATAGCCAAGGGCGACGACGCAAGCACCAAAGATGACGTCACGTTCACTTCCGATAAAGACGACCCGCCAGACGCTACACAAGCTGACCAACCTACACTGAAGAAGACGAGGTGCGGTAGGACAGTTCGAATACCGAAACACTATCGACACTATCGACCTCAATAACCTTCGGTCTCAGCAGGGGGGTAGTGTAGTGACCACATACACATTTCGTTTAATTTAATAAGTTTTTATTTAATAACAACTATAATATTATATCGAGCTTAACTTACCAATAATAATTAACTAATTATGTATAATTTAACCTAACTCTATAAACGTGTTAAATTCATTTATTATTGTATAATTCAGAAACTTTAACTTCATAATTTTGTGATGTTTTTGAATGCATTTTTGTATTAATTTCAAAATGAACGCTCCTTGAGACATATCAGTTTTTTGACAGCTCATGTCACGAATGACTTCCTTTTTTTATCTCGCGCTCTGCGCGCTGCTGTGTATTGTTGGTCTGCAACTGTGCAAGAATAAACTGAGTTATCAAAAACTTTAGTCGTGTAATTTATATGGTGACAGATTTCCCATAGTGTCATCATTGACTCAGGTAGGGTCAACTATAAAATCGCCAATAATAATAAAATGCAAACTTAAGTATCTTTCTCTACCTATGCAACGTATTATTTTTTGCAATAAAGCATCTATTACAATTAGAACCCTTAGGCTGAGTTGCACCATCTTCCTTTAATTTTAACAAACGTCAAAAATCTGTTAAACTCCATACAAAAACCACCAGTTATCGTTACAGATACGGTTAAAGTTTGGTGGTGCAGCCTTACAAGGTGTTACAATCTTTACCTTGACTTGCTGTCGTCTGTACATCCCACACAAAAACAGTAGTCATTATGCTAAATATTTCTTCTGAAATAACCTTCACTTATCTACCAGATAAACTATAACCTTCTTTTGAGTTTCCTGGAACGAGACGATAATCTTTTAACCAGAATAATGCTTAAATGTCTGTATACTTTTAAAAGAAGATTCCATCTTATCAAGAGAATCTCTATAATTAAATGACCATTTTCTTCCTAAGGCTCTTATATCCTTAATATACGAGAAAGATATTATAATCTTGAATAAATCTAAGAAAGTAAAATTTTATTACCTATCCGAGATAGCAGAGCTGCTCATAACACTATATTCGCTTAGTTGTTGTATTTATAGTAATGGCACAGTCAGAAACAACTAAAGCTGTACTCAGGGGTCACGGGCTTGAACCCTGGACCTCGTAGTCATTCAGAACCCATGTACATAAAACACTACAGCCTTTATCTTAAATTAATAGAAAAGCCAATGATTCACGACAAAATCTGCAGAAATGAATATGTTGTACATAAATTATGTTGACCTTTCACAGGTAGGTAGGTGGAGGTACTTGCTTGGAAAATTTCACATGCATTCTCGTAGTTTGGAGCTAACCCTATAATAGTATAATATAAGAAATAGACAACAAAATTAACTACGACAGATTCTATTGCTCAATTAAGTTAACATATCGACGAATAGTAAATCAAATAAGTATAATTAAGCGTTGCCGCACACCAATTATGTCGGTCCAAATTAAGTGGTATCATTTACCAATAAAATATGGGCATAGTCTCACAGTGATCCCCAGATTAATGTCTCACTCCTTCACAGTACAAACAATCAGTTAATTTACATAAAAGAAAGCGTTTAATTCGGTTAAGCTCTGCGGTGAATCTCCGGTTTAAACTAACTAAGCTCCTCGTGGTCATTTGTACCCGTCGCTCCAATAATTAAGGCAGACAAGGCGAGCTGTAAACGGTTAACTGCCTTTAAATAACAGAATAATGAGAAGCGTAACCGGATCTCCTGAGGTTAAGAGTTATGTTTACGCATTGCCTGAGATTTTAGACACGGTTAATTGATGAGGTTAATTACATATTAACTGTCGAGCTATTCCGTTATGTGAGTATGAGTTGAGAAAGCCTGGAGACTCACAAAGAAGGAGGTTTTTCCAGCTGCCGCCGAGGGCTCGAAGACAGCGGTGGAGGCGTGGTGCGGGGGTGGGCGGCGCGCGGGGGAGCGGCATCCTCACGTCTCCCTCCGAAGAACTCCTAGCCAGCAACGACCCTCTATCCCTCGACAAAGATCTACGCCTCCCGAAAGGAGCGCCGCGCACTGTCGCGAAATTCTCTTCACAAGTCACACTGAACGTCTCTAACGGTATACCCTCTGGCTCTTCCCTCCTACTCCTAACGGAGAACGTTCTTCTGAACCCGTTCGCGAGACTGTCCATTGTTTTCCTTTTCGGTTTGGGGAGTTCTTCCGAGCTTATGACAGTGATGTCGTCTAAGTCTTTGGGCTCGTATGATCTGTACGTTCTTGGCTGCTCGATTCCCGTTAAGTCCTCAATGCCTCCGTGGCGGTACCTCAGAGGTCTACCACGGTCGATGATGCCGAGCTCATCGTAGCTCCTGTAGGTGGATGAGGCCCTGCGCGGCGCAGGGGGCCGACCAGCTCTATCAATGGTCATTTCTAACGCGCTGTCCGATTCCTAAGGCAGACCTGATGAAGAAATAATGCAGTTCAGCTTTTGTTCAGTTTTGGAGACTGACTATCTTGGCTTGCAACTGCGTGGGTACGTGTCTAACTTTCAATCATATTTCTGTTAAAAACTCAGATTTTATTTAAAGCGTATGCGACAAAAACAATGATCTATCGATCAGAAAACTTGGAGAAGCCGTTTGTCAATGCCCCTTTCTTTCCGACACCTCACAAAAAGTTGGGCATATTAAATTTCTTGTACCGCCCTGCGTACGTTCTGCCGTGAATTTATGTGTGACCAGAAGCAACAACAGTTAGCTTAGTGTTATATTTGCGTGTACGACAACCGTTTAGCGTCACAGTGTCGTGACTAGGTGGAGTTGCAGAGTTACATCGTAATAAAATTTGTTTACCATCCCCGCGAGCGCCGATAAGGTAAATCTATTGATATGTTCACGAAACAGCGAAATCCTTGCAAAGTTTTGTTACTATAATGTTTTCACTCTGAATAAATTAACTTCAAAACTTGAAGACTTACTTTTGACTATGCGACATAGAGTTATTGACATAGATGTCATCAAAATCGGATAAGGTGAGTGTGTTTGCAAATGATCTTCACGTATGCCTCTCGGCAAAGTCAAGTAGCTAATTGTGCCGGTGCAATTAGTGGTTAATGCCACTTGTCTTGTTTCAACCACTCGAACACAGATCTGATTAAGGACGGAATTCGAACAATTGGTGGATTAAGCAGCTTCCCCTTCAATTACCTCGTTAAGAGCATCCTTTTTTATACCGTCAAAGGTGAAAGTAATCTCGCCACGTATTGCGTTTGATTAAAACGTACCCTATTGAATGTGGAGCGGAAAGTAGGTGTTTATATTAAACGCGAACAAAACACTGCTGAAGAAAGTTCGTTGTATCTGCTCGCTTTTATTTTGTTTTTCTTATCAGACTGAATGTACATTTAAAAGCAAAATGTCACTTTGTCTCGGATGAAAAAGCGTAATCGATATCCCGACAAGAAAGATCTCGCGAATAGCGGTGAAAATTTAATATTGAAATAACGGGCCGCCTCGTGGGTTTAGTGGAGTCAGAGAGCAGTAATGACGTTTTTATTGTTAACAAAGAGGTATCTGTTTCACGATGATACTTAACGAGTTTTTAAGAGGGTTCCCTAAAGCTTGATTGACCAAAACTACCGAAGTTGAAATTCTTGGAATGGGATTTTGTTTGGGTTTGAATGCCATTAATATCAATTTCAAACGGAGAGTGAATGTATTTTAATGCCTTCCCCGTTTGGTTTATTGACATAAGCGAAGACCACTTGTTAAAGCCCTGGAGCTTTAAAATTAGACTCACGCATCTTTCGTCGGAGGACGTAGAGCCAATGCTTTTAAAACAGGAAGTAGCTAATGGTTTTTGCGTCCAATAAACGAATTTATAGTGCTCTAGTGTTGTTTTTTGAGAGTGAATAAAGAGTTCTGTTCGTATCACTGTGTTTGGATTTGCTATAGCTAATAAGTGCCTAGTCAAATAAACGTATTTTTAATTTTAACGGTTTAGTATTGTGTAAAATATTGCAGCTAAGTCTTTCGGTCTGTACTAAAATGTACCTTCAACTTTTTGGTGAGTATCTAGCTGTTTTTATAACATCACAGTACTGGTACAACTGGTAATGTTGCCAGTTTTTCAAGGATGACAGAATAAGGAAGCTATAAAGTTCATAATATGTGACAGAAAACAAAACAAGAAAACGTGCGTGCATAATGTTTATGTATGATATGTGATGTTGAGCAACGATTATCCCGAATAAGGCGTCGGTGTCATGCACAATACAGTATATCTATATAAACTTATGTATGTTTGTCCTAGTTGGGTCAGCAGATTTATTAATATTCGATTTGTCCGCTTTATATGGATGGATAAACGATTTCTCTGCTCGTTTTGATTTGTGATTGTGAATATTTGAGCGTTGTTGTGAAGTTTCTATTTTCTATGTATTTAAAGCGTTTGGTTTGAACGTGAACTTTGAACTAAAACCAAATAAGATCTTGGGAAAACGTTGTCGTAAAAAAGGAGAAAAAAACATGTTTGGCAACGTTACGGGTTAATTAATTGAAAGTTTTGATAACTTGAAATAAAGGATCTTTTTGGTAAGTATAAAAGGTGAATACAGATGACACGTCAAACTAAGGCATCTTGTTAATGGTAATAGAGGTGATATTGCAACAAAAATATAGCCTTATGTGATGTGCTGTCGTCCGTACAACATGTGACATAAAAAGTAGTGTAGATAAATTTTGTCGTAGTTATAGTATGTCTTTCAAAAAGCGCTCTAAGCCGACTAATTACAGCATCCAGTGTATCATCCCATGGCTCCCGATTAGCCTGTACAGTATAATCCGCCGGGAACACAGCACACAAGGGGGTATTGATCGATACGCCAACTAAGCCGATGTACAGCTAAAGGAGTTACAACAGTACACTTCGTACAGAAATGTCAACGATGGTGCTAAATTAGACTGTTTTTGGTTTATTCATGTGTAGATAAAAATGAAAATTGTGTATTCAATGAGTAAGTGGAAATCAGGAAAGGATAAATAAAAACGATAAATACAGAAATCACATTCTTATCAAGTAAGAATAGTAAATTATAAGGATCAGTGACAAAATGAAATAGATTTATCATACACTTAATTTCAGGTTTTCAACCTTTAAGCAGTTAAATATTTTGTTTATTTTATTCTGTTTTACAAACTTCCAGGAAAACCTCCTTGTTTGGAATAAAAATCAATTGACTAAATACTTAGCTAGAATCCAGTCTTAAGCGGTATTTAAGATTGATACAAGCCAAAGATAATCTGGCTGTTCTCGTCCACCTGCTGTCGATGTCTGACTCAGATGATATTGGACTTGCTAATTAAACTAAACTACACCATCAAGCAATATTATAACCATAGCTCTGGGTGTAAGGTACAACATCGGGTGGCGTTGAACGATTGCTTTGTTGATAGCAGGGATTCCGCGTTTACTGTGAAGCAACCGCACCTACATTGTAAAAGCCCTAGCACACGACGTATTTAAAACGCGCGTTTTTACTGCGCGACGACACGGCGCGCTTTTTTCCTACAAATGTCTATAGACTGGGTCCGACTTTCGCGTGTATCGCTATAAACGCGCGTCGAAGGCGCGCTTAGAATACGCTGTGTGCAAAGGCTCTAATGTAGACTCATCATTTCAAGTTCAGAGTGAGCAAACATAATAGTTGATTAAGATTTTTGCAACTTTATTTGACCTTAATTAAAGAAAAAACTGTGTGAGCTACAATAAAGTGTATCGTGTAACTAAGAGAAGGTTAATTTTATATTATACGTATTCTATGATAGAAGAAGACATACTTAGATTATTATGGCGAAGTCTGTATTGGTCATTTCCTTATGTGTGTTACAAAAATTGCACGTGCTTTTTTTTTTAATTCATGCTAGAGTTTTGTTTTGTTGTAGAGCTAGAAGTGCTGCATACTTTCCAAATGCATTTAACAATTAATTAATCTATGCTATCGCCACTTTAACATTGCAACGCACATTCTAAGGTAAACAATGGTACGTTGACATTACGCTCGCCAAGACTTTGACAGCCTGTTATTTATAACCAAGTATAGTTAACATTTGACTGTACACTTTTGTTGCAAATTAGCACCAATTACAACGGAATAAGAGCCTACAGGGTAAAGCTTGATGTGCAGTCTGTACAAAGGACTTTAAACACTATCGCAATTAAGGATAAATACGCTGCTCACGTCGACGTACCTCATTAATTACTCTGACACCGATATACCACTTGAAGGTACGTAATGATAACAAGTAAGAATACTATGTATGTTATTTTTTACGACGATAGCGAGAGAATTAAGTCGTTTAAAGTACTTCGTTGACTTTTTTACTAATTTCATACAGTCACACTTCAATAACCGCACCCTACATTGCAACTATAAATGGTGCGTATCCCCCTAAAAATAATAACAATATTAGTTGAGTTTACTCATATTATTAAGCAATTTGTGGCCAAGGTTAGCGAAACCTGATCGAAACGTGACCACCATCATGTTTGCTCGTTCGTTTCAACCTAATGCCGTCCACTGCTGGACAGATTAAAACGCTTTTTTATGCAGAAAAAGGAAGATATTTTAACGCAATCACACCTGATGCAATCTAAGATAGAGAATTTCCACAACAACCAACCATGGAACCTTCATGAAATATCTCAATGTCCATCCCATTTGAGTATTTCGCCCGTATTCACAAACGATGCTTGCTTAAGTGAAGCAGCAAATCGAACGCACAGCGTTGAATAGAGCTCTGTGATTGGTTCGTGTGTCACCCTGTGCGTCCACGCGCACTGTTAGACCTCATAGTAATGTTTGTGAATATGGGCGTAAGTCTTGTAAAAATCCATATCCTGCGTTATTTCCCAACGCGTTTATCTTAAACAATTACCTATTTCGCAGCGTTGGACCCCAGACTTAAGCTTAAAGATTTCTTATCTTTTTCGGATTCTCGGAATACAATCATAATAAGTAACTGCGCAAAGACACGTCATTAAAATTGCGCTTCAAAAGTTGTGGAAAAGTTTCGAAACAATTATTCTTAATATGGATCCAGTATAGTTTCACAATGATATAAGTCTTGAATCGAGCCCTATTACAGTCGAATAAAAATAATTCGGGAGAAAATGTTGGTGATCGCTTCGCAATTTTACATCTATTGCAATCATTTATTATTAAATATTGAAACGATGATCAAGTTTACTATCCATGAATCTATGTTAAAAGTCATAATTAGTTGTCATGTTTGTTTCGATTAAATTTACAAAACGTCAAATGGAATAAAAATACAAATGTAAAATACCTACAGTAGCTCAAAAAGTCAAGGTATAAAATAATGATGACGACATAATATTATTATTGTAATTGCAATAATTATCGAATTTAAAAAGCTGATAATAGCCAACTTTTTAAAATTTGTAATGATCATTTATCAAGGACTATGTACTGGAAAGGTGGATAATGCAACTTTATGTAAATGTTCTTAACAACTTTTGCTTTTTAAGCACAAAAGATGCGTTTACAGCTGCCAGGTATTTCAGCCAAAAACGTATTTTTGGAATGAATTCTCATTTGCACATATTAAAAGTTTTCGTAGTTGTCTGTTGCTGATGTTTATGTCTATAATCCCTTTACTCGAGCGTTTAAGAGCTGTTATCCGCTTGCGACAGCACAAAAAACTATACATTTTGATGCAAAATGAACCCTACTACAATCACAATACGATACCAGTGTTTAGCATATGCCGTCGTCTGTGCTTTAATGAACAGCGTATTGTTAACCTACATGGGTTAATATTCTGGTAAAAACAGCTTTGAGTCGTTGTATTTCGCATAGCGTTTAATGACATCTTTTTAAGTCAGTGAGGTTTTTATTTCGATGTTAAAGCATAACGTATAGCATGTTGCGTATTTACAATCTGGTGTTGACGTAGTAGAAGTATAAATTTCTTGAATTTTAAGTGCTTCTCAAGAAAAAGAAAAGATTTGTATCATATTTCCACATAGATTTTGTGAGTGACACTTCGTTCGTTTCAGCCGAATGACATCCACAGCTGGACAAAGGCCTCCTCCAAGGTTATCCACAATGAACGGTCACTTACTGGGAGACACTTACTCAAAATCAAATGCATATAAAATAAGTTAATTTATTTTCTTTTCTGGATTCAGATTTGATCTTTCTTTGGTCTTCAAATCAAGTATAAACTTTTCATATTTTTTTAATATAATATGAGCACGCAGAAGCTGGAAATCTTAATTCAGAAACCGCGCGGGCTTTCAACATTCAAGCCTGGTAATAAATAGTCCTTTGCCGATGTCGATTTAAAAGCGAATAAAATACGAAACGACAGAAAACAAGACATTTTAAAGAATATCGGTCACGGCGCTAACCCGAATTCAATTAACGTGTTTAAGTTTCACCACCTCAAAAGCCACTGATAACATCATTCGATTATCGTACTGAATCGGCCATCGCAATGCAAGTCGAAAAAGCTATTCAAAATTAAACCTTACTGCATTTTGTTAAGAGTTAGGTAGATACATCCTTATTATTATAATGGTCACCGTACACTGATGTTACAAAATCGAAGTCATTAACGCGAAAAGTTGTGAATGAACGTCGCGTGAGTACTCGATGACATCGTGTGTCGCTTAATACGATTGTGGCGATACGGCACGCAATGCGATAATCGCCTGTGTACGGCTTATGTGACCTATTAGGTCATTGGCGGCCAAAGGTCAACGTCCCATTACTTTATTAACACTGGGTAGAGTTGGACTCTACAAGGAGGTCCTGAATTCGATTCAAAGTGGGAAAGATAACTCGATTTATATTAGTGATATCCTTAAGAATGGGCTTGTAGGCATGATGATTGAAGAAATAGGTGATTTCATTCTTGTGCATTTGTGCAGCTCGAACTGCATAGAATAATTTTATTCTGGTCTTGAACAGTAACTTTGCAATCATTTTAGTTATAACAATGTTTACAGGCTGTTTTATTTAATTTTTAGCTGTCAGGTTGTTTAAAAAGGCACGCCCAGACTGAAAATGGACATAGCATAAAAGTACTTAGGTACTCGTATTTTAGATAATTTAGTTTATTTGAGAGGTCTATTATACTTTTATAGAAAAAGAATTTATTACTGTTCTGAGTTGTAAAACACATTCCTATCTGAAGTTCTTGCACAATCGTTTTTATAAACTTTACCGACATTTCAAATTTCTGAACTGTCGTTGAAACTTGCTCGTATTTTCACGGAGAACAATGGCGGCTTGTAAAGACTAATGTTATAAAGCCATTGTAATGAGATTGATGTTGCTGAAAGTTTCTTGATGGTTCAAATGCTTTAACAGTAGATAAAAAGTTTTTATTAAGTAGGTAGCTACAATTAGAATAAAATAAATGTTTTTGGTATGAAGTCGCGGCCAATTGTTTTCCGGTCTAGAATGCCAGCTGTGGTTGCGCATTCGAGTCCCGCTAGGAGCAAAAAATGATATCAGAAATTCGAGACTAAGAAATTCGTAGTCATGGATTTTTGAGTAGCGTATTCATATGTATCTATTTATTTATGTATGTTTTTTCATCACTTAGGCATTTGCTATTAGTACTTTCTGGTTTGAGACTAAGTACATACATCCACTCTATTTATGTGATAAAGAGAGCAATATAATTTATTTATAAAAAATACTTCCACTTAATCACTCAATGCTTATTAATACAATTAATAATATCAGAAATATTCTAACCTTTAAATAATAAAAAAGCGTGATTAACGACACTGAATATAATTTAAAAAGACACCTTCATGAAATATTATTCTTTAATACAGACATAATGATATATCGATGCATGGATCTTTATGAGTCGAACCACTAATAGTAAACTAAAACGAACCTTATGATCTAGATAATAAAGCATTAACGACATTACGTCCGCAGGGCATTGTAAGAAGTAATAAATAAGGACAGTATACCCAAAATAGAAGAGTAGGAACACTTACACGAAACTATAATTAAGATTGATTTACGCTATGGGACAATATACAATGGGAAAGGGTTTATTAAAATTCAAGTAATTAAGTGTACAAACAAAGAAAAATTCCTGAATGTTCATCTAAAAGACATGTGGCCGATGATGTGGTCATGTTGGACCCGCAACGAAATTAATTAGAAGAATATAGTAGGAGTTCGAAGTCAATGTTCGACTTCCAAAGCTCAAGCACAGTAAGCTTAGGTTTACTTAGTAAAAACTAGAATCGGTACAAGACTAGTTAACGAGGAGGCTGTTAGTCATCTATCAGCGCCGAGACATCAGCTTGCTATCGCTAATTACCTTCCCATTGTCTTTAGGGTAACAGCCTTTTGAAAATGAATGCTTAATGATAAACAAGTAGGTTACTATACCAGCATTCAATTATCATAGAGCATGTGAGACAGGGATAATTATTTCCAGAACGGAATATCAGAAACGTTAATAAATAGAAAACATAAAACGCCAAGAGTCTCTATTTACAGCTTCATAAATAACTTGAAAATACTAAAGGAATAGGAGATTAAATTCAAGTAGCAATATCCGAGAAAGTGTATTTTCCCTTGAGCTATCTATCACAGGGAATTAGTATCGGCTGACATCTTCATTATGCCAGTTGAATAGCTAATTCTACAAGCACGCTGTCAATTAAAACACGCTGCTTGAGTTGACGTTGTTAGCGGCGCAGGACCGCGATTGAACGCCGATGCCCTCTGCACAATGGCTGACCTCCGGTGAAAGTGACGGTAATTGATTAATCTCTCTCATGTCCTCCGGGCGTCCAATAAAAGATACGCGCTAATAACACATCGAGAGTAAAATTGATAATTCTCAAAATCAACCGACACTGCAATTGCTGGTTGCGAAAGTCTACCCCCCATTTACCGAGAAACGTGAACTGTAAATTCGTATCGGAACGTCTCTCCTGATGCCATTATTGTTGACACCATAACGAGAGGGTTTTAAAATTAAATTTCATGTAAACAAGACAGCGAGAGCGATGAAAGGGAAACGATTTGTTGTTCAAAAGCGGGGCATGTCAGGAGGCGCGAAGGGACGAGGCCCAGGTCATTCATCAGCTGTGAAAGCGGGGCCAACTGATAGTCCTAAATTGCCTCGGGCTAGGGGAGGCCGTAACGAGTCGCCTATGAGGTCTCACAAAAGGTACAATGCCGAAGAAATTGCAAATCATCCGTCAATGGATAGTTGTAAATGACCTCGTGCGGTAAGCGACACTGATGTAGGAGCAAATACAGGTTGGGACAAGATTGATGGCCACTTACGGCCTATCGCAGGGCGTTTCCGTGCCATATATAAATTATACGACAAATATTCAATTTTCGGTTCGAAATTGGATCTACAAATGAATGCAGAAACAAAAAGTGTATTGGAAGTGTTGTTGGCTCGACGCGGGGATGCTGCCAATCTCAGGCGCTTCGTTTGCATTTCGAGTGCGTAAACGTTGGGGACCTTTATTTTATCTTTTAACGGACAGCTGTTTAAATGAATGTCCGTTTTTGTGCGTTCCAATCAATTTTTACCGCAACACCCGCTTGCAAAAACATGATAGCTCTGACAGTTATTTAAGCACTTGCATTGTTTGTTTGGGGGGCTGTTTTGTGCTTTTTTGCTGCGAATGGTACGTGAGGTCGCGACAGGACTACTTGATTACATTCAAGTGCTCTGTAGTGGTTACGATTTGGAATTTCACGAGATGTCACAGTGACACGCAAATACAAATCCGTTGTTGAAGTTCAACCTTGTTAGCGTTAGTTAGCGAGCCGGTGCGAGTAGCCAGACATAACGGCACGATTAGTGACAATCGATTCATATCGAATAAGCTATGTACGGGTCAAGCATGATGATGCTGTTTCAAATTTCCAAAACGTCATGACATATCCATAATTACTGTCCAGACAATCGCATATCAGACATGAGGTACTTAAAATCTCACGACAAAGCTCGCATTAGAAAGTTAAATATTAATACCGTTAAATCGCGTCCGCTTCGCTAAAGACACTGGCAAAATTGTATTGAACTCGAATCAGAATCGTTAGACTAATTGCATATCATGCAAAAAGCGTCGAATAAAAAACGATTTCGCTCCACAACATCCATTGTATGAGTGATTAATATAATTTTTATTCGCTTTGATTGTATGGGCAGGCTTGTTTCTCGTCTCGAGAGTCCGTTGACATGCGTTAAAAACTTGATTGGAGATGATTTAACAGTACCCGTAGTAATAGTAAGATTTGATGGATTAACCTGTCAAACATGGCTATTGAAGCCGACGTCTTTCATTGTGCCTTCATCTAATTTCGAAAAGTTAATATTTGCTTCAGACCCAAATACTGATTATGTTAGTTCAGTGGACAAGCTTTTTGAGGAGTCGGTAACATTTGAGACTGCTATTAAATAAATTGGATTTGTCAGGCACAGTTTCATTAATGTCATGCGCTATTAGGGTAATTAAACTCAATTTAAAATACGCATATTTAACTATACAAAATCTACGAGTACGACTAATTTTCATAAAGTAGCAGTAGATTTAGTAATTGGAACCATTAAAGACTATTTCTTGATATTTTAACTTGCTGAGTTTAAAGAGACTTGTAGCAGCCCCTTCATTGATTTACTGGGATATCATAAATGTTGAGCGTCAACAATTTACTTATTTATCCATTCCAGTCTAATGATAGATGGGCCGATGGTATCACGTTACGAGCCCGGCTCCACACGGGCTAGTCTAGCTCAGCTACATGAGCAATATCATTTTATATTAATTCTACAATAATTAACCTTCATACCAAAAAACTCAATGCTATTGGAACGAGTGCGTGAGCTAATGTTCTGAAGAAACTGATTTTTAGACATGGACTGTTCCTATTCTTATTGTGATTAAGATGCAAATGTTTACTGAATACAATCAACTGTTAATCTATAGTTCGATGTATTATTTTGGTCTTCTCTAACTAATCAGGTTTAACAACATCGTTCAACCGAGCTAGCTGTTCTTAGATACCTTTAACCCTGTCCAGATGACAGCGATGATTATCGCCTAACGGTTGACACTATCTCTGGTTATAAATTGAGTATTCAAACCGAAGCCCGTGTTGAATATAAATCGTTGAAACACACACGGCGAGTACACAGTCATTGTTAACGCTCCGTCGCTTATGGAGTCGTTAGAGCTGGCTTTTAGACAGCCATCATCGACGTCTTCATTTTTTCTTACGACCATGATAATAAAGCTCAAAAATGATCCTCTATTTTTACTCTTGACTGATTCCTGTGGAATGAGGGATAAGATACATTGTGGTGATCACGTACAAGGTGGTTGAGCAGGCTATTTGTATTCTTCAGGGCATGGACTTCGAATGGTCTTTAGTTTAAATATTTTCATTAGCGATCTTTATTTAAAGCTTTAACCTTTCTTTTATTGGAAAAGGAAATATCAACATTCCTTTAAATGTTACTTCGAAAAGATAAAAGATATCTGGACTCAATTGTTCGTGATGAAGCCTTCTGACGTTTTAATACCGAGGGAAAATTCGACAATTTTATGACCGCTTCATTACTGTAATCTTCTACTTTTTGTACCGAGAATTATTACAATATCTGCGAAACCCGCATACAAATGACCCATCAACTGTGCCGTTTACAACGAAATTTAAATTAAGCCGCGTCTGTACGTGATTTATTGATAAATTGCTATTTTCTGCCGAAACTTTCGAACGCACAGCAAATTGTTTTAGTTTAATAAATTCGAGTACAATATTTTAGTTGCAGCAAATGAATTTTGGATGAAAATTTCGCTATGCATGCAGAAAATTGCTGATCGGACGGGTTTTGTGAATTCACGTAATTTGGTTTCGGTCCGATATGCTGTAGGTAGACGAATATTGAATACTGGTTGGCAATAATGCAACTTTTCACGCTGGCAGTCTGATGAAAATTAAATAAGCTTGGAATCGAAAAGTTTGAATTTAAAAAATAAACATTCGAAATTTAAAATCAAACATTCGATGGCATGACAAGTGTAATAGGACAAAGACACAGATTAGTAAAGCATGCAACACACTGTTACTACAAAACAAAGCTCACACGCACAACAGATGGACGTGCATAAAGAAAAAGAATATGACAGCTAATTGTCCCGCCAAATATGGTGGTAGATTACAGACTGAATATGGCCGGCCTGGAATGGATGCCGAGACTAATCGCCGCACGACCGGAGAAAATGGGTCGACCAAGCAACAGGATGACGAAGCAATGCGCACAGAAATGTTTTGATGCAACGATATTTTGATAATAGGGTCTGCGCTACACTTATTGACTTTAATTGCTTGGTTGACAACACACTCATACAGTCTCTAACTACTTCCTAGAGAACTTGAGTTGTCTAATGGAAAAATTACCATTACAATCAAAAACATTGGTGCTATTAGAATTTGCCTGATTATTACGTCATTATGTTTTCTTCTTTAGATTCTGATCATGCTCATTACGGAGTATTACTGGTTAGTTATAATGTTAATAAACAATATCCATATGCAAACTTCTACTGTTTATGGTTCGTCATAAATCCTTTCATCCTCAGCACAACTTTCTCTAAAGTACCAAACAATGTATCTCCAGTATAAAATAATGGAAACGTTTGTAAAACGAGCAAGCGTGGTGACCACATTGTTTTAAGGTTCCAACAAAGGGATAGTTCGCAAAGTATGCTGTAGTTACACTTTGGTTTGATGTTGGACGTTTAAGGTTTGTTGAGCTTATTTCGGAGTTTGTGCCACCTACGCCTAAGGCTACCCTTGTATGTGTCATATGTCATTTCACGTGGTGTGGTGGTTACACCAAAAAGGCCCATAGAGTCACTTAAAATTCTCCTACTATACTATCCCTACAACTATAACTAAAAATATATTTCAGTCATTCTGAAATCATCAAATCAAATTTCCCTCAATTTGCACGATGTATCATTTTTAACCGACTTCATCTAATGTTCATTTGTCTGACAATAAGTAGGTACCTCGTACCTACCTACGAGTACCATCCAATTTATACAAATTTTTTCAACGAACTTTGTCTTGTTTGTTTTTTATTTATTTTATTTGTATTAATGGGATTTACATCATCACACCTTGTCAAAAATCAAGTCATCAAGATAATAAAATATAATTAGTCAAGGATCGTTAACACATTAATTTAACATCAAAACTAGTTTGGTTAATTAAACCATCCAAGCTATAACAAATTCGTGCAAACAAAATTAATAAAGTATCAAGGTTATCAGGAAAGCACATCTCTGTTATTGTAAGATTAATGAAAAAGACCTTGTATATTATTGCGTCTACCAACACGACCCGCTCGAATGCAACCTGATATGACTTACTGCACTTTGGAATGAGATGGTAATCTTATACTTACTGCTTTAGTTATAGCATCATTTCAATTAACTGTTTTGACTTCTGATTTCTTTTGGATGTTATGACACGGATTTCAAGTCAATTAAGATCGTGTATTTACTTTTTTAACTGTGACGTCAAATTGTAATTTAATCTGATCAGAGGCATACACACTTACTAATGTACAAAAATACGATGATGATAAAATCAATATTAAATAAGGACTTGCTTTAGATGCCAGCCATTTGTTACCTCTAAAGAAAATGAAACACCTCTAGCCTACACTGAAAGGACATCTGTATACCAGGAAGAATAGGAAAGCCCAGAGAAATGCTATCCATCAGTAATCCTCAAGATGTTTTAGACTTGTTGCATTGAGCTGGCAGAAAGCCAAACGGTCAATCGCACACCTGCGTCTGAGCGTGTCAAATGTGTTACAAAAAAAGACAAAACTGTCTAAAAGAAAGGAGAATTAACTAATCACCACATAAATGTTTTAAGCCCCACGGCTCAATATAGACAAATAGACAAAAACACAGATGATTGCTTATGAATTTGAAATTGCAGCATCAGAATGCTAGAGCGTTGAATATACGTATCGTAAAACGAAAATTATCATATTCGTTACATTCTTATAAACATAAATTCGCGTATTAATGTAATCAGATGTTTATCTTTCGATGGTAGTGCCATCAAAATAATCCGAATCGTTGTTGACTTTTTATTTCAAGCTATGAATAAAACTGCATCTACCGTTAGGCATTTGCATAAAACAATTAATGCTTATTCAGATTTCGGCCGAGATCCCAACACAATACAGTAGTAGTTCCGAAAACTGGTTTCCCTTCAAAATGGGAGGAAAAGAAACACATGGTTCCTCTAAATTTGACGTTAGTTAACAGATGCGTTGAAAGGTTTATTATTATCTGTTTCTAACAACAGTGAATAGAATCATGGAAATAATAATGAAAATATTTACGATGTACTCGTAGCTAGAAGAGGTGAAAGAAAAACTATGAGATCGGAAGGTGTTGAGACTATTACTCATTTCACCGTCGTTGATAGCTTTAATTGTTTTTAACTAGTCATTTATTGAAACTAATATCTATCTTATCTACTCAGAAATACTATATTGATTGGCTAATATTCTACACACATTTATACTTAAAGGTACAATGAAACACAATACACAATGTATAACTAAAAGTAAATAAATTAATATGAATGACGTCGATTCCTCGACAATTGTACCAATTTGCCTTCTTTATGCTTCAATAAAAAACATTTAAGGCAGAAAATTAGTAACAATAATTTGCAGTTTACAAACTAATCAACCAAGTCAAATTACATTGATTGACTTAGAAAAGGCGTGGGTGTACTTGATCTGTTACTCTCGACACCATCTCAACCAGCCGTCCCCAATTTATCTGGAGCAAAGCAAACACGTCGCGATAGTCCAGTTTTCTAGAAAATTTATTTTCAACGATACTGCTGATAACGATTTTATCAAAGCAAGATAAATTGATACGATGTGTCATGCGCGGAAATGGAGTACGGGCGAGTTTGAAATTACACTGCAAATTGTTCGTGTTTCAATTATGAACGAGCTACAATATTGATACTGGTGATAATCATATTGGTGATTCTGTAGATTTGAACACAGGTGTGTTAATCTATGACTGATTCAGATTTTGAAATTGTTGAGGAAGAATATGAAGAATATCTTTGAATAGGGACATCATTTTGAAGAGGAAGACATAATGAGATGTCAGGATATCCCAGAACATGTTGAACCAATTTCTCGTTGAAAATACGGAGCCAAATTAACGAAGCAAAAAATCGTCTGCACCCGACAAACAACAAATAGAGGAAATTAAAAAAGTCACATCTGTGACGATTGCTCACCCCACAGCAATTTATTCAAAACAAACAGGATAACAAAAACGAGGTTGTGAGAAAGTTACGTTTTAAAAAATCAGGCAAGTGAGAGTTTCGTTTACGGAGATATCATGAGTCTTGAGGAAAATACTGTTATTGTATGGAATTGAGAGTTAAGATACAAATTCTTCCACTTACTATAATTTTGTGTACTCCCAGTTAGCTGCTTTCATTAAATATTCTAGTACACAATACACAACTTAGTAAATTGCCACAGAGAATATTATCTAATTTTAGTCCTTAAGGATCCCTAAAACGATCCACATCCGGAGGCCTGGTTGCGGAGCATACATCAGAGGCATCACCATCCGGTCCCACTGTCGAACGACACGGCACGTCAACCCTTCATTAACAGCGTCATTCATCACCGGTGTAGGATTTGGTAATCACCGCGGCAATTCAAATTGAAAATCAAAATTTTCTTTGGCCGCAATGGGAGTGATTAACGATGTAATGTCATCGGGTCCGCCCCCCGTCAGGCCACAATGTCCAAGTCATGCCATATAATAGCAATATTGTAACGCTCTGCCGTGAAGTAAATTACCTTCAGTGCTGTAATTAACCGTTATATAGCCATAATAATGTACATAATATTATAAATGATATAATAATTCTCGTAGTTTTTTCATTAAACACACGCTAAAGATTTACCGTTCTCAATTAATTTGGCCACTGTTTGCAGGTGTATTATCGTGACTATTAAATTACGGTAATTTACGAAAGGATTCTTCAAGCGCGCACCTGGGTCCTCGTCTTATCCCATCTTAAAGTTATCCATCTCAATTTAACGGTTTCATTCTAATGTATTGCCGAGACAAACTATCACTGTACAATAACATTAAATACTACAGATAGGTACATTACATACAGATACTACAGGTATTATAGGCTTATAATGTTTTTAAATCTTCGGAGATAGAAAGAATAATATGCCACTTTCATCATAGGTGATCATCTATAGTTAGTTTAGCAAGTATTAGGACAAATGCAGTGAGGAAACTACATGATGTTTAAATTCCTGTGACAGCAAATGAGTCGCAATAGAAGCTCTGAACGATGACTTCTCGATCACAAAAGATCTTAATACGTGTACAGTGTTGTCAAAACGTAATGCAGTCAATATAGACACAAAACCTATACTAAAAGTAGCAAGTCTGGTATGCCCCTAAAAGGTTAACGTAGTTCAACGGGCACGCGCTCCGTGACTAACATATTGGAGCACAGGATATGGTAATGGAGGCAGAGAAATGGAAGGCGTAGAGTGTTCGACTATTTTAGTACAAGTTCGAGGTAAGGGCGATTTATTCTCAGCTCTATTTCCTCTTGAGACTGTCGGAGACGTAATATTACTTCTACCTGATAGATTCGACGATTAGATACCTTAATGTGGGTGTCAGATGTGGGTTCACTATTTATAGCCGCCATTGCAGCCTGATCATCGGATCGACGTTGATTAAATTGCGAAAGCGAAAACAAAAGTGATACGTCATTATCAAAATGCTCGCAGATGACGTAATACTAAGAGCTTTGAACTCAAGCTTATTCAATTACTTACTTCAAGAGTAAAATGGAGGATTAAAGGTGGGCTAAGATTAATTATATTAGAAACGGGCTCGTCTACCGCACTTCCTGCTAAGAGGCTCCATTTTCGGTCACTGAAATTAATTTCGACATAACAAATTAATTCGTCAAGATTCCTGAAGCAAATTGTTACGGAACGAGAATTTGGAGTAGGCTGTGAATAAAATAATAGCTCAAGAGAGATAGAGTAGGTATAATGGAATTACATCTGTATAATATAATAATAATCAATGTGAAGTATAACACTTTTTGCTCAACAACATTATTTTGGAGACCTTGAGAGTAAAAAGCTTAACAAAAAGTCGTATCCTGATTTCTTTCAAACTGATGTACTTTTTTATCGACGCATCATGGCTTATTCAGATGTCTTATTAAAGCAGCCCACCTGGATCCACAAAAGCGATTTAGTAACATCTGCTGATGCATCGCGCACATTTTGGGCAGCTTCGAATTCGGCAGCTGTCAGGCAGGTGGTTTGGTACGTGCCACATTTTGATGCATTACCTCATATAATTATTCCCAAATTGCATAATGTTTTAGTAATTTACCCTGTTTCATAAAATATGTAATGCTATGCATGTTTCCTGATTGGTCGACTCGATAAAGGGTGCAATTGCTCGCTCTACTGACGAACACAAACAAATGTAATGTAACATTTGTTTGTGTTCTACAATTTGATACTTATCAAGAGCGCATTAACTTAAATAGTTTTTGCTGTAACAATACCAGTTTCTATTGCCGTTAAATGGTTATTTTCTATCAATGTCTAGGTTTGATTGCAACCCGTCAGAGTCATTCATTCTTTTTAAATAACAAAATTAATTTGCGAGCAACCTTCACACGTCAAACGAGCAAATTGCTAGTTTAGTGTTTAGTATTTACACGCTTCCCGAGCATATTAATATTCATATAGCGCTATTCGCGATTACTCAAACTGGAGTTTGTACACGTTTTGCTTCACTGTTTGCGTTGAGTTTACAATGTGTTTACACGGCTTGTTACCTCCAATGCGTTTCAAATGTAAGTATTGTATTACACGTTTCTGCTTGCGAACCTTGTTATACTTTGTTTTACTGGTGCCTCAACGACCGAGTGTGGTTTTACCGCCTTGTGATTTCGCAACATAAAAAGACGTTAAAGCTTTCTTATCTGCGCTTCGACGAAAAAGGTTTCCTATTCATGATTAGAATGCGTTTAATCGCAGCACGGATAAGGACAGAGAAATTATGGAAACAGAGATAGTTATCTCAGGTCGAGTCCATGTCGGCTATCCCACAGTTGTCAATACTCGTACCGGCGCAGGTTGCCGTAAAAGGCGATCAGTCTACGAGTTGGCACCGATCATCGGCGGAAAAACTCGGCCCTTCGAACCGGACTTGACCTCTTTGGAACTTAGAAACCTATTTCTGAGAGATCACAATCTGGATAACGATTGCAATTTGTATGAACATCTGTTACAAATTGCTTTCCGAAACATCTTGGCGTTGATTAAAGAATACGAAAATAAATAAAGGAAAGTCATCTTAAATTTAAATCTCGTAATTTTTGGGTGGCAATATTTTAAAGGGCTATAAGTAAATACAGATAATATCGAGTGCCTTATAAGTTAACGGCGGAATAATGAAGCTTAAATCGCGACTGCACGCGAGGTTAGCGATTGTAAGATAAAAGATCGTGCTCGTGGTAGTGATGTGAACTGCCTGTGATTTAAATTTAATGCTTACTGAATTTTTATTATTATTTTCCAATGCCGTTATATCAAGATCGTCTGTGACACCATAAACGCCTCCTACAAGTAAGTTTGCATCATTCGCATTGACTGCTTTGCTTCAAGTTTCTCGATCAAAGACTCATCGAAGGGTGATCAAACTGACGGATGGATTCAATTTGGGGTTCAAGCTTAACAATCGAGTCATAACAATCCAAAATCGTCTGGAATACAAATAAATACATCCCTAACAGATTCGAGACGGCCTCGGGATAGTCTCGCGCATCTGCCGGCCCACGTGCCGCCCTCGCTTGCGCCGGCGCAGGTTTCTCCAACGCTTTTTATTTCCGACCGCAACGCATTCATCATTACAACAGATGCGTTCTATAATAACAGGGGTACTGGCAATCCGTTCTTTAATTAAATTTGATTTGTGTAGGCGTTACTTTTCTTTCTTTCGTCTTTTGTTTCAGTGTTTACAATAGTCAAGCCATTTGCTTTGCCTCACCACTGCAGGGGAAATACAGGTTCAATGTCCCAAGGGTAGGCAATTTGTCTCTGTCATTAATTTTGTCTTTCGAAGATAGATTCAAGCCTGTGATTGATATAAAAATTGGACTATAACCAACAGTAAGCTTGAATCACATGAATTTGAATCCGAAGTTTCTGCGTTGTTTTAGAATATGAGCAGAATAATTTTGGTGCAGTTTTTCAGGTAACTGTAGTGGAACGTTTACGTTACGTGCGAGCAAATATGGTAGCGGCTAGAGCGGTTTTGCCATTATATTGTTGGATTCATTTATTATTTCAAAGTGAAGTTTTCCAACTATTGTAGGCTCAGAACTTCGAGGCCCTCATAGTCCCAACTACCGTGTGAGGAAGATTGTCCCGAATTGGAGCACATGTGTGAGGAGGTGTCTGTTTTTTGTCAGCCATCTGAGGTCCGGACAGCATGTGCAAAATTAACGCGCCTTGTGAACAGGATGGAGGAGATTGTTAGGATTCAGGCAGCTTATGTAACACACAGCGAAAAACCTTTATTTATTGTCTTAGAACATACAACAGACAGATGCTCGTTGGATAGATTACAATCAAACTTACTTAAATGTAGGGCTAACATCTGTAACATTATAAACATCAGTCTAGCAGTGAACTCTTTAGCAGCCTTGTGTTTAGACCTAACGGTATTTTGTAATTCTAAGAAATGGGTAGTTACCACATAATTTATGGGGAATAACTTTGATTCATCACGCAGACAGAAAATTTATTTTTGGCGGCAAGTATTAATGAACACATTAATTTGTCTCTACCTACTTTTGAATTACGGTATTAATGATTAGTACCTACTTAACTACAAGCCGGTATAATACTTCTTGTAAGCATTTGTTAGTCAGTTCTGATTGTTATTTCAAGGGTTTGTCTTCTACATTTCGAGCCATAGGCATGCTTATAGCTTTGTTGTGTAACCTCTATGGCGGTGATTAAATCTCACCATTATTATTAACTGGCTCCATTCAAACACCCACTGGTGTACTCTAGGCGTTTGGAACTATGCCGTCCACCCACAGCGGCGGGTCCCGTAGGCGCAGCAGGGTCACACACACAAGCTCTATTCAAATCGACTTCTAAACTCACTGTTCATTGTTCGAACCGTCTCAAATTTACATTCGGAGATTCAATGTCGTCTGACAGACGCAAGGTCCACCATTGTTTTGGCGGTTTCGGTGGTCCAAATGGTACGATTTAAATATCTGAATTAATATGTCTCGAACTTCCGACCTTACCACTGTATCTGTCGCCGTGCAAGCCAAGATCATCAGATCATCCACATAGATAGCATACCAAGAGACAACGAACAAATCCAATCATGCAAACATGTGAGGACTTTACCATTAATTTTCATGTTAGTATTCAAGAGGACCATCGGCACGAGTTTCCAGAAATTAGTTTTAGCACTTAACACACTTTCATTGTCGAACGTCACAACACTGCAATCATCCGATCCACTTGAAACTTGCACTAAGTTTGATCACAAGTTAGTCGAAGCGCGAGTTGTCGAGCGTGCGGCCCAGACGTCTGGTGCGGCGTCGTGCGAGCGACAGACTGAAGAAAGAGCGCGGCATCGGGCGGCCGCGGGAGCGTCGCGCGGCGCGGTAGCACCCTTCCCCCGCGACTCTCCAAGACTCGAGTCTCGAACACTGCACCCGACAAATCCGACGACGGCTCGATCGAGTTGTCGTGACTCGCCGATAAATTAAACCTACCTTTGTATGAAATTTCTTCTCGTTTTTACGCGGGGATTTCGTTTGAGTAGGTCGTGATTTTGACGGGCGCGCCGACACGCTCGTGTGGGCGCGCGGCCCTAGCGATCGCTCGATAATGTAATAAAGCGAGATTGTAAAATTTATTTACGCTACAGAGCGAGACCGTTATCTGACGTGTGGCACTCGTCGGCGCATCGCTGAGTGCATCGATAATGCCGCCATAAGGCCGATCGCGTCGCCATAAGGCCGATCTCATAGACACCACCTGAAGTACCAGTAACGTCGATGTTTATCCAGTTGTTCGTATTACAAGATTTTGTACCGATACGAAGGGACACGTGAACCGAACCGGATAAGATAGAAAGCCGCCCGAGATTGATGAAGTTCTCTGATCTTCAAAGTTTATTAAAGACACGGCCGATAAATCACTGGATACTGTTAAACTCTCGAGTGATGAAGAATGATCGAAGTGTGTATTTGGAATCGTAATTATAGTCTGGATAGACTTCAAAAATGTTTCGAAATCTGCGAACCGAATTAATGTTTCATTTAGGTTTAAAATCTTCTCTCGTAATCTGGCACATTTATTAGACTTAATGGATTCTATCAAATAACGGCTTTCATTTGGGTCTACATCAAAGGGTACCCTAGGTCTTAAATTAAAATGAGGTTTATCCAGGCCGTTGATAGCATCACCAGGGAGAATTAGAGCCTCTTGTTAAGTGATTAGGGTTATAATCCTTTCACCGGTGCGAGATCGCACAGAAGCGATAGTGCGGGCGGGTAGTCCATCAACATCGGTCCTATTAGTTTTATTTGGGCCAGTTCTGGGAAGGTCGAACCCGCAAGGTCGTCTGACGACCGTCGACGACGTCACGGTTTAACTTTTTTTAGTTATGCGGTTCAAAATTTTGGTCCAGATGGTCTTGTTTGAGTTCTTTCAAGAAGGTGACTCTGATTTAGTATGCAGTATTTATTGATATTCAGTAATAATTATGAAGATGACTGGCTGGTAAGAGGGATATTCCTAAAACATCGTAAATAATGGAAGCTAGGAGTAGTAAACAAAAAGGCTTTTTAATTGCAATTTATCTGTGCCGTTTTGTGTTGACATTATACAATAGCACTTTTATTTACAAAATACAACAGTAGAATACCGGTCTACACCGATAACAACGTGCTAACTCAGCATTAAATTGAGGTTACGAGGATTAAAGTTTAATTAATCATCCCAATGATATTGAATTTATATTGTATGTTTAACAGGGATTATCAAGACTTACTTTTAATTAGTTTCTCAAGTTGTTCGCGAACTTTCGGAATCAATAAGATTTCGGGAACTTTTCATTGGTTCAGCAAGATTTGAATTTTAAAGTTTTCTCGAGACTTGATCGTTATAATTTAACACGAATGAAATTTAAGTGTCGATTTCTGTAATTAGGGATTCCTTGCCGAAAACCAATAATTGGCTATAAAGTTTGGTATTTTGGGTCGTTGCTCGGAGTTGAAATGTTAATTTTTGAAGAGTTTTCTGACAGTCTTCAAGATTGTTGACATGCTAATATCTAAATAACTTACGATTAGGGCTTCTTTGTAATTTTTGCTAAAATATTTTTTGTTGGCAGCATTTTTATCACTGTGTTACTTTAGTAGTTTTAGGTTTGTTTATCCAGTTGTTGTTTGGTATTAATATAAGTTTAATTAAGGCTACTGACAACGCCATTCTTGTGGTCTGGGTCTTGGGTTTTGGGCCGACTCTGTGTAGGTTTGTTGTCGACACGACAAGAAGAAGAAGAATATATAAAGTTGACGTAATGAATGTTGTTTTTGCCTTCATTGCTTCATAGAGAGATAGTGACAATCGATGAGTGACAGAGATTGTGACGATCGCGTATACATCTCACTTATTTCATTCATGTAGAATGATAGAATCGATAGTAGGTACTACAAACTCTAAATTTTTTTAAGACATCATAGATAACTGGGTGTTTTATGTCTCTTTCATTTTGGCACGAACTGCATTACGTTTTTACAATGACATCACCCGCAAAAGCTTATCGCCTGTCGACCACTATCTCTCCTGCCATATTTCAATAAAAATCTCCCTTCCAGCAGTATTTCATAAGATTAAGTTTATAATCGAGCGTCGCCCACGCCCCCCGTGGCCCACTTGTCACGGATCCCACACGTTTTGTCCCGAACACTTCCTATATCATTGTGCTTTGAACGTGGTTTGTTTTGTGTGAGTTACATGGATGCATACAGGGTGGTATCTAAAGCCCACTAGTAATTTCTCTGCCTAGCGATAAGACGGCCTAAATTGTGCAGTTTCAATTTTGATTATTTGGCAGTTTTGTGTCGTGTGCAAAATAGAGTAGGTACACCTACGTGAACATTTGATAAACTTAAACACTTACCTATGTCAGAATTAATTAATTCTGAAATTAAATATAGTAAAATAATTATATTAATGCAGTTTGTGGCATTTCGTCTCTTAATTGTGTGTAACATTAAAGATATTGCAAAATCTATGGTCAGATTGGAGTTGCATTATTAAAAATAGATATAAATAAAATTCAAATTTCATCGGCAATTTTAAGTGTCATTATAAAGAGTATCCTTTTTCTTGCCGGTGTTAAGTTACAGTTACAACAAGCGTCTTCTTCAGTTTGGTACGACGAATAAAAACAAAAGTATTAATTTAAAAATTACTTTAAAATATAAAACGAGTAAATCGAGCAATGAATGGGGTCTCATAAGAATTCTTAGTTCCATATTAGGATGCAGGCTTCTTCAAACAGGTTTTGGGTTCGTAAAACCAATTTTGACCTGCATGCCACCGGAAATGGTCGAGTTATCTTTAGAGGTTTTCCTTGTAGCATTTTGTATGATGATTGTTGCCAAACTAATAATTTTGCAAAATAACCCCTTAACAAAATCTTACAAAATTCGCAAATTGTCTTTAAAAGTAATGTTTTTACCAAATAAATATAAAAAGTGCTGTAACAGTCGACAGGACATCATTATACATTTTGTTTCAAACAAGCAACAATTACAACTACATATTTTTTGTAATGTAAATTTTATCATTAATAAGTACGGGGGGCTGCAATGTCATAGCTATATTTATATAAACTTTGTTACTTATACATAATGAAACATAGAGATCATAAAAAAGAGAGATTTTATGAATTGGTTATAGCAAAAGTAGATTTTTTTAATATTTTTATTTTTAAAACCTTTTCTGACACCCTGTATTATAACTATCACATTTATCTTGATCGAGATTGTACTCGCGCTGATAATACGCTACCTTTGATAGTGACCTCTATGACTCTCGTAATAAGGGCAGATTTGTTTACGTGGTGCAGCACACGTCCTCAATTTGTTGCCGGATCGACATTTTATTGCTTGTTATGACAAATAGTAGCTTAATAAGATTTTTGTATGATAAACAAGTTTTTCTGTTGATTCTGACGTTATCGATGAACTAACATCAAAATAACACCTATAAATTAAAGTAAACATACTTACCTAGGTACTTATTATACACTAGCTTTCCACCTGCATCTCCGCCCGCGTGATTTTTTTTCTAAAACCGGCATAAAATGTCGTATTCCGGGACTCAAACCATCTCTAATATACCAAATTTAATCAAAATCGGTTCAGTGGTTTAGGTGTGAAAGCGACACAGACAGACAGAGTTACTTTCGCATTTAACTATAAACCTATATTACATATTAGTAGGGATTTTACATGCAACTAAAATGTCACTAGAAATTAAAACTGACCTGACCACGACAGTAAAATACCTAGATAAGACAAGGAAAGACCATAAAAGGAATATAATACGACTTACTTTCTTGTATAAAGAAAAGATCTACCTTTCCAAGAAATAATTAACTCAAGTCTGAAAGCTCCCGAGAAATAAATGACTCATACTATTGACAAATGGTTTTTAAGCTTTTGGGAAAATAATTATAAATGACTTACTATTGACAAATGTTAAGGTTTTGGGGAAATATTTTGACTATAACTGTAGTGACGTTAAAATTAAATGTAGCAATAGCTTATTTAGAACGATAAATGTACTATAGCAATGATAGTTGCATGATTTATTGGTGAAAACAAGTGATAAAATAAAGTATCTTTAATCTATTGTACTTACTCGTATAGTGATATTGTAAATACGTAGCTAATGTATTTTATCGTGTTATTGTACATGCACAAATTTTCATATTTTAGTATTGGTCGATTGAAAAACATACAGTGGAATTTTGATCAACAGATAATATACGATTAATTGCATTACTTACTATCTTATTTGTTTCATCAATGTTATCACTTTTAATCAGTATAACTGTGTCATTGTCAAGGTCACAGTTCTATGTCCTGCTAATCCTACTAATATTAGAAATGCGAAAGTTTGTGTGGATATCTGGATGTTAACAGGTTTGTTACTCTTTCACGCAAAAACTACTTACTTTACAGTACTATTGTTTGTAACTCAGAATAACATAGGCTATAATTTATGACGATCTGTGACAAACTGAATTTCACGCGGGTGAAGCCGCGGAGCGAGGAAGAGAAAAACTTTAAATAAATAGGCTTTGATATTCATTTTATTTGACTCTACATTGCAAAACCATAAAACTTGTAAATGTTAGTGATTTTTAAATGTAGCAAAAAATACGTTTTGTAAAATACGTGTAGCTGCAGCCAACTTATGTAAGTGCAAAATCATAAAACACGGCGAGCTTAGTACCTACTTTTTCGTAATATCCAATGTTCGACATGCCATTTTAATTGGCGTAAATGCTAAATATCCATTAACGTATGATTACGTTCCGTTCCGTCCCATTACCGTTTTGCCCAATCGGCCGAAATATCAAATCATTTATTCAATTAAAGGACGAAACTTAACTTACGATCGACTCGTTTTGTTTGTCGTTTTAATTATGATGTCATTTATGGGCATGGAATTATAATTACTGAAAATGACAGTACTTTAGAACTAAATTATATACTTACGGTTCTATCGAATAGGATGTAATGATTTTGGTGTCAGTGCCTATGGTCTAATAAAATATTTCGATGATAGTGAAAATTGAAAAAAGACACGCCCGTATTCACAAACGATGCTTGCTTAAGTGAAGCAGCAAACGAATGCACAGCGTTGAATAGAGCTCTGTGATTGGTTCATGTGTCACCCTGTGCGTCCACGCGCACTGTGAGATCTCATAGTAATGTTTGTGAATACGGGCGATAGTTGTCAAACTATGTAGAGACGTTCAAGATGACTTCGTTTGTATTCATACGATGTTTTTGGCCATCATCAAAAGTTACGTTAATGCTTTCTTATATTAGTTTGGAACAAAATAATAGTAGGTCTACATTTAGGAGCCAAAATGCTACGATTGCGTCAAAATACATTTCTCTTTCATTCAAAACTTTTATCAAAAACTTTATGGCGGCATTCACTTATGACATTCCGTTTCATGAACAAATATTCTTATTTAGACATAATAAATGTTGAATTTAAAGTTTTGGCGGTTAATTATCTCATCCAGTACGCATTCGTTATCTGTGCCGCCACTTAGCGCTCTTTTATTTTGAAGACCAAGTCGAAAATGTTTTAGCGCCAGCTTATACTTGGAAGATTACCCAAATGTTATACATTAAGCTAATCACAGTGGTGTCTTATCTCGTTGTAACACAGGCTATTTTCCAACAAAAATGAGTCTGATGTGCTGTTGACTGTATCAGTTTTATTTTGTCGTCGCCAAAAGTCGTTAGATGGTCCCTCTGTCGCTTTTTACGATTGCCTGCATCGGTTGCGATTTTATGCGTGGGAGAGTACAAGGATGGTTGACTTCGGAATCTTTTATAAAATAATCGATCAAGTTTTAAGTTAGTTCTTGGCTTTAGATGGGACAGACTAACTTGGAAGTCTCTTATTTATTTTGTCTAGTTTGGCCATGACACAATTTTGACTTACTTGACTTGACTTAAGATCCTATGTCCCCTAGATGGGGCAGAGGGCGTCCACAACAGTCCTCCATCGCGTTCGGTCTTGAGCTTCACGTTTGATCTCGCTCCAAGTCTTACTTTAAGTTTTGTAAAAACTTGATGTTAACTCACCCTGTATGTATGGTAATTATACAAAACATTTTTTAACATCCACCACACAAGAATACATCAAATCAAAGGCACGTTTTAAGGACACTAATTAAGGGGTATGACGAAAAATTTAAATGCAATCTTTCATTAAACAAGCAGTCTCCAGTCCCGTAATTAGAATTTCGTTGGCCTTCGTGCTAATTTCCATACCTATCCTGCGTAGGGTTGACACATGTTAGAATATTGACGGAGAGACATTTTTATACATTTTACCTATTTTACAATTTACCTAGAAGTTGTTATTTTCTATTTTTAAACAAGGCTATTGGACTTTTAGACAGGGACAATATATTTTTTAAATTGTTTAGATCTTTAAGGTAATAACGATTACCTATTACGTACCTATTACCTCAGCAAGTACAAGGTTAACATGTACACGTAACACAATGTAACATTTACGACACCAGAAATAAAGCTAATAATTACGTACCAACCACGCTTAAACACTAAACTAAATGGGTTTAACACGGTGTTTAGAATAATCTGGTTTGTAACGTATTCTTTTCGGCATTTTCAGTGTACTTGAAATCCAACGTAGAATTTGATTTTAAAAATATTTTGAGCATTCGCTAAACGACTACTGTTCAGGTCGGATGGTCTTACTTTTAATAAAAGTTACTAAACTACTTCAATGATCAACGCGATATTCGGGTAGAGTCATTGCCAATCTAATATCGCCACATGACTAGTGAATTAGAGTTTTTTTCCATACCTCTGTTACAAATTAAGTAAAGTAAAAAGTTGAACAGCGTGCTATGGAGAGGGCTATGCTTGGTGTTTCTTTGCGAGATCGAATCAGAAATAAGGAGATCCGTAAACGAACCGAAGTCGCTGACATAGCCCAACGGATTAGCAAGCTGAAGTGGCAATGGGCAGGGCACATAGTATGCAGAACTGACGGCCGATGGGGCAGAAAGGTTCTGGAATGGAGGCCGTGTACCGGAAAACGCAGCGTGAGACGTCCACCTACAAGGTGGACCGACGACATCGTAAAGGTAGCAGGGAAGCGCTGGACGCAGGCCGCTACCAATCGATCAACATGGAAAGCATTGGGGGAGGCCTATGTTCAGCAGTGGACGTCCTATGGCTGAAATGATGATGATGAAAAAGTATTTTATTTGCCAACAAAAGGTTTACAGACAGTTCTTCTAGCGGCTGCTGCAACTGTGTTTGTGTCAAGTAAAATGTTACCATACGTGGTGACAGCCCTACCCCTAAATCAGCGTTGCCAGACGTCCCGATTTTGGCGGGACGTCCCGATTTTTTAATCAAATTTAAATGTCCCGCGCGGGACAGGCTCGGTCCCGCTTTTCGGAGAGAAACACTCACTTCACCAGACTATTGTTTGAAACGCCATATTATTGTAAATAATAAAACTTTTTTAATTTCGATATTTTTTCTTTTTTTATTCTAAAGACGAAGTTAATGATAGAGTAAATCTGTACCTCTAGCATGAACAACTTTCGTCTTCGAATCGTTTGCGTATTCGATAAAGTTCGATACTCAACCTTCGAATTAAACGATAACGTGACAATTTTGATTCTCAAAATAAGTTTCGTGCAACCATTTCTTACACTAAGTTCACTTTACGACACGTCCACAAGGGTGCTGTTGTAGTTTTCGTACTAAATCTTTTGATGGCGATTTGAGTACGCAAACGATTTGAACTCGAAAGATTTTCGTGCTAGTAGTACTGATTTAAAATATTATTTTTTTGTTAAAATACATTTTCTATGGCTACTTTTGCTATCTATTGTCACGTAAACGTAATTTTAAGTCAAATAAAAAGATAAATATTTGAAAACCTTTGATTATTATACGTTTTTTTACTATGTCCCGCTTTTGACGGAAGAATCCCGCTATTTTCACTCAAAAAGTACCAAAGTCCCGACTTGGCGAAAAAAAAAACTGGCAACGCTGCCCTAAATACACATGCCTAATATGCAAATGCCCCTTCCTGCCTCTGCCTCCCAATTATTTCGGCGGGTCGCAAAAAAAAACAAATAGAGGTGAGATCAACCTGGCAAAAACTGATCCTCGGAAAACATTGCCGTAAGCCTCTTTTATTCATTAATATGTGCGTTGGGTAAGTCGCTTTAATAAACCTTCTGATTAAGTTTCCTAATTGTGAGCAATTTTCACGGGCTCCTGATAAAGATTCAGACAGTCTGTGGCCTCTGATTGGCGACTCGTCTAATTTTGAGATTCGATACTTTTAAAGCATGCAAAGAGCATGAAAGTTTGGATTAGACCAAGGATGCACAGACTTACTGGGTCCAGGGGCCACTTGGACAGGTTATGAGCTAAAAGCGGGCCACAGAAAATAAAATCAACTTAATAAGAATAATAAAGGTTCATGTAAGTTATAATTTCGCTATTTTTATTAGGTCCCTGGCGGGCCGTACGTCGTAGTGTAGTATATTTCATCCAGCAATAATTTATTTCAAACTAGCTTTTGTCTGCGGCTTTGCCCACCTGAATTTCGTTCTAAAACACGCAAAATTGACATAGTTTTTGTGTCAGAAACATTATTTATAGAGTCTATTCAAGCTATAGTTTATTGATTCTTTGCTGTGTTAAATTGGTTCGCTCCTTCAATATTGGCTCCAATCCTTTGTTATATTGTTGGTAAACCGCAATCGCAGCAGCTGACAAGCCTTGATAAAAATCTATACGATATCCAAGTCGACTTGGTTTTATATTTGCGGTTATTCATATCAAATTTAAAGCTGTTTGACACTTTGATCAACATTATCTATTAGAAACAGGATCCTAATTTATGTTTATTACATCCTATTTAGATTAATTAAACTAAAACTAAATTTCGGCCATTTCATTTAAATATTTTATGTACGTAAAAATATGTTTACACTCAACTGCAACAAAAATCAATGCAAAAAGGAGACCTCACTGTGTGACAGAAATCTCTACATAACCTTTGTAAGTTTTAGAGTTTGTTTGTAGGAAGGAACTAATATCTGGAACTACAGAACCTATTTTTAAAATTCTTTCTCAAGTAGAAAGCGGATCATGGATGACCTAACTCATTTCCAACTTTTTGTTACACAAGGCAAAGGCAAATTAGGTACATAAGTTTAGTAAAACAATCCAAAAGGGTTGCGCAATTGGAATGTTGTTAATCTGTTCACCCATTTACAGGAACGTTGCGACTAAAACAAAAGATAAGATTGGTGCCCAGTTGTCTACCGAAGTACCGATATTGAGCGTCAACATTTGCTGCGTACATAAATACAATCAACAACACATACACATACCACGCGAGTTTCCCTGCGTGATCGAATCAGAAATGAGGAGATCCGTAGGAGAACCAGAGTGACTGACATAGCCCGCAGAATCGCTAAAATCAAGTGAAAGTGAGCGGGGCACATAACTCGAAGAGCTAATGGCCGCTGGGGCAGGAAAGTTCTTGAGTGGCGACCACGAGCCGGAAGACGTAGCGTGGGCAGGCCTCCCACTAGGTGGACCGACGATCTGGTGAAGGTCGCGGGAGGTGCCTGGATGCGAGCGGCGCAGGATCGGTCTTTGTGGAATCCTTGAGGGAGGCCTTTGTCCAGCAGTGGACGTCTTTCGGCTGAAACGACGACAACACCTACCACAGATTGACAAGTTTCTAAACTGATTTTTGTCTTTATATCTCTAGTTTCATATGCTGTCACCTGTTTTATGTGAAATAGTTCTTGTCCCTCAAAATGGCCAAAAAGTTGACAACATAACCTTATTACTTATTGTTACAAAGACCATGTTGCGAAGATTTTGACTACGTTGGGTGTCACGAACTATTTGACGCTGACTGTCCCTTCTCACTTACTTACTTATTAGTCGCCAAGTGATTGTAGGTTGAAACTTACCTGTGAACAAAAAGAAGTAGTTAGTACGAGAAAATAAAAACTAATGTGCGTGTAGACCACTACTTGCAGTGGCGAATTCGACACAACGTCAACCTAGCACAAAATGACAACTTTCTCAACTGATTTAAGTCTTAATATCTTTAATAATAAGAGTCGAAATCAACTGACGATTCATTATTTAAGTACTAGTTTCATGCTGTCGCCTGTACATAAAACAGCATTGAGCAACGTACCGCATAGCATCGATATCAGCTAATGATGGATGGGGATCACCTTATCAAGGTGATAACGTCAATATGTCATTGGAGTCTTTCTAAATATTTATAGATCCGGCTATACAAACTTGAAACATCTTGAAATGAAAAACAAGATTCATCGATTATGTAGTTGACAGAGTAAATTTCTGATTTACTAGCTTCTACCGTGGCTTTACCCGCGTGAAAGTCTTTACAGCACCTCTTAATTATAATTCTTGCTGAAACAATAAAAGTTATCAAAATTAATTAAAAATCATTCAACGGTTGTAGTGACTAAATAGAGACAGAATTACTACTGCATTTATAGCACCTATAGAATAACCCTGGGTTGCACCATCTTACATAATTAACTTTGACAAACGTTAAAATACTGTCATTTAAGGTATAACCTTAAATGTCAAAGTTAATTATGTAAGACGTTAGTAGAATTACAGTCTATTGAATAAACAGAAAAAGCCACCGTAAAAATTAGACTTACGTTATACCATAAAATCTGATTTTTATGTAATAATATTTGGGCAATAATTTGAAGTATTTTCCCCAACAGCCAGACAGTTTTGAGAGTTTCAACTCCTTGCCAGACAGTTTTTTAGGGTAGCTCCCAAAGCCACCATGACATGAAAGCTTTCCGCACGCGACTTAGCCCGCGTGGAATTTCGTTTGTTAAATTTTCCTGAATTTTCTTTGCTATAAACCTCACGGAGCCCGAGACTTTTCCAACGAATGCAAAACCGTGGAAATCGGTTGGTGCGTTCTGGAGTTATATAGCGTCAGGAAGAAAAAAACCCGACTTATTTTTATATAGTAGATATATTGTTGGGAGCATACGCTGACAAACTTTCATTCATTCAGCTTTTATAAAATGACGTAGGTCTGGCGTTCACTAGCTCTTAGTCTATTAGGCTAAACCATTTTTCAACTTACAAATTGAAAGACCTAACCGTTGAGATATCTCCTAAATCTTAGGATTATACTTCAGAATTCTAAATAGAGATAGATTGAATTGATTAGCAAAAGGCTCAAAAAGGTCTAGAAATGTAGATGGACGATAGTCTTACGAGGTAAAATGTTAGGCCTTTCGGAACAGCCACCTGTTGAGTATCTTTCCCGAATCAAAGGGAGTGAAAGAAAGAACTTTCCTTTTTCGCTCTTTGCTGAAAAATAGAAACGAAATTGTTGGTAATATTTTGCGACAGGCATTTTTGACACTAAAGCTGAGTTGCAACATCTAATTTTAACCGTAAAAATAACAATAACCGGTGCTTTTTGTATGGAGTTTGACAGATTTTTGACGTTTGTCAAAGTTAAAGTAAGATGGTGCAACTCAGCCTAACTGTCAATTGACTTACTTTTAGGGCCCTCGCCCACGACGACTTTTTGTAGCGATACAGTCGCGCTGCTGTAGCGCGTTAGTAGCGCGTTAGCATCACTTCTGTAGCGTTAGTAGCGAAGCCGTGGGCGAGGGCCCTTAGAGATGTCTAAAGGATCCTCTATAATGTATATTAAATTCCGTGGGCGACTAAAGGACAAATCGTCACCGTCGTGGCAGAATTAAATAACTGACAAAACCAAAGTTGCGAGATATTCACGTTTTTGTGTTTATTTTCGTTAAAAATGGCGATAACTTTTAAGGGTTAAAATATTTTACCGTCGGTCTTTTGATATTTTATACAGCAAATTTACCTTTATTAATTCAATAGTATTCGATGATGTTACTTTGTATTATTTTAAATAAAAAAATAAAAATGTAATTATTTAGTTTTGCCACAACCGTATTTTACAACTAAGTTGCAGTTATTTAGTTTTTGTATGTCACTTATTTAGTTTTGCCTCAACCAAGGTATTACAAAAACGTATATTTTCATTGAATAAGTACACTTGTTTAATTTTTCCACACTTTTATGGACCTAAATGTTGATTTATTCATTTTATTTTATTTGTTTTGTCAATGCAATTTTAGTCAAAATCTGTAAAATTGTTAAATAATACTAGAAAATACCTACTTATTTAATACTTATAAATTTTTAACAAATTGGTATGGTAACCATCAACATCAGATTCCTATAACATTGAAATACAATTGAAAGAACCAACATCGAAGTAGATGAAGATTAGGGTATCTGGATCCAACCATTCAGGATCCAGATACCCTAATCTTCATCTTTTCAACAACATTTACTTATTTTATGATCAGACTACAACAGCATATATTTTATGATCAGACTAGATCAGAAAATTAAAATCTCTTTAATGTATACTTGAATCATGAGTTTGACGAGCTTGCATTCATTGTGAGACTTGATCACTTGGCACGCAACTCTAGCGAAGCGAGAGCTAGTGAAATTTCATTTTTATGTGTTCAGGTATTCTGACACGATTAAAGTAAAAAAATAATAATAAGTTTCATATGTATAACATATTATTTCCAAGATAGAAAGTAGCCTATAACATGTTATTCCATTCCATCTCTATATCAAGTTCATATACGTTCAGCCGTTCTAACGTAATTGAGTCAGCTAAATATAATATGTTGTTAAAGTAGCCTATGCGTTGTTTTAGACTATATTCTATATTTTATGAAATTTCATCCATATAACTATCCGTTTAACTGTAAATGTGTAAAAAAACATAAAATCATATCTAAACCTTTAGACTTTTATTACGAATATGAAACTGATTTATAAGATATAATATCTAGGTATTTGTTGTTAATAGTATTCAATTCAGCTTAAATAAGAGGTTTATGTTTAGTTAAGTTCTTAATAAAATTGAATACATTTACACTTTTTTTTATTAAATAATTTAGGTTTTGCTAAAATGAAACAGTTTATTGATTAAACACATAACACATTTATTTATCATTTAAAATATTTTTAAAACAGTAATTAGCTCTCATTATTTACATAATAATTAAAGTAACACTAAACTAATAATAAGTACAGTACAATCATATTGCTACATTTTTTTCAACACACCATTTCTTTATACATATTACATTTTTTAATGCACATACTTTTTCATGGTTAACACAGTTAAATAATTTGGGATTATCTAAACAATAAAGATTGTAAAGAGTATTTAAACTAGGAGCACCTAGACAAGTTACGTCCATTACACTATTTTGATTACATAAATTATGCACCCATTTAATCTTTTCATCTCCTTTCACAAGAATATGTTTACCTTTTAAATAAGGTACGATAATTCTTTGAAACTCTCTGTANGTACAAGTACTTTTGAAGCAACGTTCGCAGTGAGTTGTGGCAGAATTAAATAAAGTCACTTATTCAGTTTTGCCACGTAAATTCTACAACAAACAGAGATGTAATTTATGGTCAATAGTTTCACTAAACTGAAGATATCTTTGGAAATATCATAGATATTGCCACGAGAGTAAGATCAAAATATAGGTAACACTTTCTACTATACAAAAAGTGGAAAAAGTGGTTTTTGCCAAAAGTGTCAGTTATTTAGTTCTGCCACGACGGTGACGAAATATGCGAACATGAGGCCTCCTCAACCCGTCTTGTGGGGCGTGTAGCCCAAATACTCCATTTGCTTCTGTCAAATCAAGAGAGATAGATTGACTAAATGATTTGATATTGATAAAGGAAATAAGTAATAATTGAAATTTGTAGTTTTTCCGAATGAGGATCAGTACTGTTGTAGAAAATTCAATAAAACTAGTATGTACGTTAATCTTTAAGACATAAGAAAGATATATCTTTTTGAATTATCCAAATCGGACCATTACTTACGAAGATATTAAGA
>NW_021130703.1:0-560 GCF_004193835.3 Ostrinia furnacalis | reverse complement strand
GCTCTTGAATTTTCTCGAGTCAATTCCATTTTCTCAACGACTAAACAAGTTTGACTAGACCTTGTGATACGACCGAGAATCTTTTTTTAAATAAATAAATGGTATACGATTTTTAAAACCCTGGAGTTTGCAATTAAATAGATTTTAATATGACTGGAACAGTGGAAATATTCCATTCCCGATACTTTTAGTGCAGCCCTCGTATAGTATCTAAAGCCTGTTCCGTGAGCACGTAGAATTTTGTCCAATGACCCCAAGCTACCCATCCTTATCGCTCGCGCGTAATTATATTGCTGTCGCGACTGTGCGACGCGCGCCCGCAGTGAGTGTGCGAGCGCGACAGCAACATAATCAAGCTCACGGACTAGACCAGTGGTTCCCAAATTTATTTAGTCTACTGCCCACTTTGATAATAAATTATTTTTTAGCGCCTCCCATTTTTGTAGTCAAGAGTCGAACTCAGTCGGTGTCTAAGAGTCCTCCTAGTAGATGACGCCTCCCAAGCCTCTACACAACGTCCCGATTTTTTTTTGTGGGTCTCTTACCGCCCCCCTTTAAGG
>NW_021130702.1:0-633 GCF_004193835.3 Ostrinia furnacalis | reverse complement strand
AGCGAGAGCAAAAACGGAAATGGATAGTTAACAGTATGGGAGTGTGTACCTAGTACCAGGCCTCCGGCACTCGCCTATGCCGGCCGAGATAATTACCTACAGCGCGCGACAACTTCAAGTTGCAAATCAGTCGGGGCCTGTCTCATCTGTGGTCGGGGCCGCCACGCGCCTGTCAGCACACGCGTATTTCTATACACGCTCGGTCGATCATCGTCACAATCAAGGTTTATTGTTCCAACAGCACTGTTATCCTTCTTTAATGGAAAATCGTAATATTTAGGAATAATAATTAACTGTAGTAATTTAAATAATTAAAAAAACTACACTTTTTAAATAATTTTGAAATACTTATGACAAAAAACTGTAGCAAAAAAAATATTTTAGCTAATATAAACACTTCCCTGTCTATTTTCCGACACTTCACTTTTTAAAACTGTTTCACGGTGGATCGAAATGGCATTAAAGTGGACATAGGGATTTTTTCCGGAAAATCGAATTTTAAAAATTGCCAATCGATAGTCCTTTGCTCACTCATCACGACATGTCATATCACATTTTTCTCTAAACCTGATACTTTAGCTTAAAAAAAATAATTTGTGTTTTTTTTGTATGAAACGAGACATAAAGTGCTGA
>NW_021130701.1:0-10180 GCF_004193835.3 Ostrinia furnacalis | reverse complement strand
ATACCAAGCCTTAAGTCAGTCATTTTTGTTTCATTCCCCTTTTTAAGGTTCCGTATTTGGATTTATCTATCACTAAGTCAGACCGATGCTTTCACGTAGCTACTCCGATACCTCAAACATTATCATAAATCCCTTTTTTGTTTACAAACCATAACCCAAAAAGTATTAAATAACCAATACAGTGAAAAATGTATATCTCCAACGCCTAACCGCAATTAAGGACAGGCTCCCCGGGGACACCTGACCCGGTCCCTGGATATCGATATTAGTGCTGCACCTGCGCTATATGGGCGAATTAAAACTTATTGATTAATGGCCAAGGAAAGATATCCCTTTAGACTTTAGGTAGACTAGGTAAAGTTTGAGTGAGCCTTAAAGTTTTCCCAACGGGAGAAAAAAAGAGGTTTTTCTTAAAATGAAATGACAGTTATTAATGTTTCTTAAGTTTTAGACTCGTTAAAAAAGAGTACACTATTTTCCAATATTTGGATATGCTTCAGACCTTGAGAGTACGGCATTGTTAACTTATTACAAAAAATATTCATTGTGATGTTAAATATTCCTCGATTCGAGTCGTTAGGCAAGACCCAGTATAAAAAGGATGGTTTATTTTTAACAGAAACAACAAAGCAACTAAACGGTCCCGAATACAGCGTTCCTAAGTACTTACTTATTAACTATAATAACAAGAGCTTTACATAACATCAAGTACCGAATTAGTCTACGGATTAAGCGCGCGCGTCAAACAAAGACCTAACAAGGCACTAATCTGAAATGTAAATCTAATATCCAAATACACGGCTGACTTGAACTGAACATCATCTATCGTCTCTACAGATGAATACCTAAGATTACGGCAAATTTCCAGTGCCTATTTCACGAGCTTTGGTTTACTAGATTATGTTAAGGCTTAGCACCAATGGAGTTAATAGATCTATTTTAAATATTGTTAATTGTGAAAAATCTAAAACGTTAAAATAGCGGTATAGTTCCAAAATACTGAACTGTCCTATGCATGACATTGACAGTGGGGCGCCACCGTCAATACCGGATCTCTAGTTCCAATTTTTGCCATGTTGGAAACCATATAGTTGAACGATGGTAGCGCCCCCCTGTCATTGAGTTTGGCGGGACAGTTCAGCGTGGGTCATCTATATCGTTATAGCCAATGAGCTGCTGTCATAGTGACATTGACATTACGTCACGAGAATCAAACGTCAGAATAGAGGGACGCGCGGGGACGACTCCCCACGCTTTTGTGCTAAGTGATAAATTGTATTTAAAATAAGGCAATATAATGTGAACGTTAAGTATTCAGTGTTTTATTTATGAGAATAGATCTACCGGCCTCTAATAATACCTATCTAGTACCCAGACGAACGCATTCCCATCATTTCGAAAGCCAATATGGTTAATCGAACAATATTTTTTCTCGTAGTAATTAAAATTAATGAAACAGACAAGAAATCGTAGGAAAATTTTCAGGGGTTCATTTTGTGTATGTTTAATACCTAAATAAACAGAGGAAACGAAGAAAACTTTTACGGCTGGGATAAAGTAAGAGTACCTACTACCTACGTTCGTAAATGAAGCGGAGTTACGATTCACACTAAGAAACATTAATTGATAAAAACTTTAGCAGCTGAAATAATTGTATCGTTATTTTCTTACAAAAATGCGACAAAAAAAAAAAAAAAACAAAAATCAAAAAATATTTATTCAGTTTAGACCACAAGTGGCACTTATGAACGTCAATAGAAAATAATAAAAAAAGNCAAACGACAAAGGCCAACGACAAACACTCCCCGTGTATCTGAGGCTTTACACCAATGGGGCCGTGTGTCTTCTGTCACAGCGAACGTAATTTAAACCTATTCTAATGAATCGCGCCTGTTATTAGCAACGGTACGTTTGAATATTCATAAAATAGGCTAACTTTAGATTTACTTCATGATGACAAAATTAATTATCAATCTATAATCCAAATAATTTAACTGAAACATTTATGCCGTAATTTCTATCTGATTAGACATTAGAGATAGGAAAACTTGATGTCAATGTAATAAACTTTAGATAGAAGTCAGTATGAGTATTATTTACGCTGCAGTGCAAAAAATGCACAATCATAAATATTGTATTGCTAAAAAGTATTCCAGTTTAAAAAAAATACCTGTTAGAAAACAGATTCCTAAAGGACCTGTAAATGCTAAAAATAACACACCATAGTAAGCACGCACCCTAATCAAACCTGTAAAACACTGAAAAAAACACAGTTCCTACCTACTCTATATTAAAGTAGCTAACATTAAACCGTACCTGTAAACACATAATAATAAAAATTCAAAAAGCCGAGAATAAAACAAGAACACTGGGAAAATAAAAAAAGACTTACCCAGTCAGGAATCGGCATCAGCGATCAGGATCAGCTACCAGCAGCAGGAGTCGCACTAGCACACTTATAACTGCGAAAGAAATAATTGATGGTTATAAATGAGTCATTAAAATCACTGTTCTTCTTGTAACTATTCTTTTACTTTCTGTATTCTAAAACAGTTTAAATCTAGGTGTCACTGAATAAGTACGGTAAGATAAGTAACTAAGGTAAGATCTATTTATACTATTATTCTAATAATTCACCTAATGCTCCTATACTGTAACTGTAGGTAAAAAAGGTAAATTTCTTCTTCTTCTTTGCTTGGCCCATTCTGATTTTATTTGGGGTCGACCCTCCGTATCATCAGTAGTATGTAATCATGTATATCCGTATCATAAGGTAATGATCTAACACAACTATTTAAACATTTAAAATTAAAATAATGTCAAAGATCGTACACATAACTGTAACTACAAAAAAAATATCGTGATTCAAAAACCCCGAGAAAACAAAAAACCCGAAAAACTGACTTACCCCAATAGGCTGGGCAGTCAGCGTGAACCGCTGCACCAGAATCATCTGCCTGCGGCAGGAGTGTAGCACAAAGACAAATCGTGCCAAGGGTTGATTGGTTATTTACCACTGCGGAAGAAATTAACCGTTAAAATACTAATAATATGAACCGTAAAACGGGACTATCCCACCTCTCTTTCCCAAGCTGCTACTCCTGTGTAGCCAGGATCTACAGCTTGACCGCCAATAAAAACCCAACCAGTGAAGGTCAAGTTTGTCCCGAAGGAAAGTTAAACTGTCATTGGACCCGCAACGAAATTAATCAGAACAGGTTCGACTTCCCACCATTGCAAAGCGGACCGTAACAACAGCTTACATCGTGACGTAATACAGTACATTATTATTCTGTGCCAATATGTGTATTAAATGGGCTGCCTACATGGGTAGGAAGGTAGCGGAATGGTGAGTTTGGTAGAAATCCGGTACGATATTGTTGGTATTTGTATTTTCACACGCAGTAGGTACAGTCTTTTGAATTGTAATGGCTGAGAGACTGATCGATAAAAAGCAGCACGCCTGTGCGTGCTGCAAACTAATTCTTACAATGTACCATAGATGGCGCTACATCTGTATGTAGCTATGTAGATGGTATGTAGCGCCATCTATGTAGCATTGAAATAATTAGTTTGTCCCGACTCCCGGTAGTTCAGTAAGAAAGGAAGAACCATAGATGGCGCTTCACAACAGTTGCTTATAAGTAAATAGAGGGCGCTAAATATTGGTAAGCCATGAATATAGATGACCCACGCTGAACTGTCCCACCAAACTCAATGACAGGGGGGTGCTACCATCGTTCAACTATATGGTTTCAAACATGACAAAAATCAGAACCAGCGATCCGGTATTGACGGTGGCGCCCCTCTGTCAATGTCATGCATAGGACAGTTCAGTATTTTGGAACTATAAACGCATTAAATTGGAAAAGAATGACTACTCACAGTCAGTGAGGGTCGCAGCATCACCGGCCGGGATCAGCTCCCCGAGCCAGCAGTGTAGCATAAGTGGGTTATACGCCATTCAATTATTTGTTGTCCACGGCCTCGGCGCTTTAACACTGCGGAAGAAATTAATGGTTAGGAGTTAGGAGACTAATGTCCGTTTTCACCATCAATCCCTAATTTTTAAGTGACTCCTATGAATACAAAATGCTTGTATTGTGTCACCAAAGGGGTCACTTAAAAATAAGGAATTGATGGTGAAAACAAGGATAATATACCTTAAAAACAGCTTAAATTTGAGTGTAAATATTAAGGCTGCCTACAGGAGCAAAGTTTGTAAGGTAGCGGCGTGGTGAGCGAAGTAAAAATCCACAAAAGAATTGCATATAATAAAATCTTCGATCTCCTTCAGTGGACAGGGAATTGCGAACTAGTTAAATTCTCACAAACATCCGGGAAGCGATGTGGGGAAGCGTATTGATAAACATCTGTTGCGGAGAAAAACTCTGGAGCCGGTTTGGTAAAGTTGTATTTATACTACACGCAGTAGATGTTGCTTTTACATTGGTTCGAGAGAGAATGTTATAATGGTCGCACTCGTGAACAGCACGGACGGACGTGCGCAGCGCCATCTATGATTCACTATTTAAATAATTTCGTAAACTGTTAACTGTCCTGTTAGTTCTTATAAAGCAAGATGAATTATAGATGGCGCTTTACAAACATTTGTTTTATAATAATATAGGTAGATGGCGCTAACATGGGTTCGGAACAACATCAAACAAAAATTTCGATAAATATTACTTACAGTCAGTGCGGCCGCAGCATCGCCGACCGGGGACAGCTCACTGACTTAGAGATGGACCGGCTCCCAGCGGCAGCAGTGTAGGCAAGCGGGAGACAAATCGCGCCATTCAAACGTCTCTTGTCCGCGACCTCGGCGCTGTCACTGCGGAAGAAATTGATGGTTGGAATAAGTATGAACCATAACAACAATTTGTTTCTTGCGACACTAAAACAGTTTATATCTGGGTATAGCATAATATTAGGCTTCCAAATGAGTTAGATGGTGGAGCGGTGAGCGAGGTTTATTAAAATTGCATAAAATCGCCACTCTTCTTACAGCAAACAAGGTGTTACAAAGTAGTTAAATTCATACAAAAAAAGTAAACGGAGCCAGGTAGCGGACCGGGGAAGCAGATTAAAGCAGTGTAGTGAGGAAGCAGAGCGGAGTACTAGAGAAGGGAAGCTAATGGGGGAAACATAGCGGGGAAGCTGATGATCAAATCAAATCAACAAAATTAAAAAAAAAATAGTAACAATTAGTGCGGTCGCAGCATCAACGGCCGGGGACAGCTCTCAGATTAGAGATGGAGCAGCGCCCCGCGGCAGCAATGTGGCACAAGCGGGAGTTATATCGCGCCACTCAACCGCTTCTTTTCTGCGACCTCCGCGCTATTTTTGTCACTACGGAAGAAGTATAATTAGGAATAAACCAAAAATGAATAAAATTATAACAATGAGAACGACTGTTTTATTATAATTCTAAAAACTGTTTATGTACATCTAGATGTAGCGAGCATTAGGCTGCCTACACGAGCGTAGCAAAAGTAGCGGAGCGGTGAGCTAGGTAAAAACTCCAACATAATTGCATAAATCTCCTCTCTAAATGGACACAAGTGCTTACAAAGTTAATCATACAAAAACCGGGAAGCGGAGAGGTGAAGTGAGAAATTACTTAAAGAATTAGGGAAAAAGATGCGGAGAAAGAAGCAAAACGGGGTAGCGGAGCAATGCAGCGAAGTGGAGAAGCGGAGTGGGTAACCAGAACATAATAATCGCAATTCAAAAATCCGAAAATAAAACGAACACTTAAAAAAGAATGACTTACAGTCAGCGCAGGTCGCAGCACCAGCGGCCGGGCGCAGCTTTCCATAGCAACAGATAGCAGTGTAGCACAAGCGGGAGACAAATAGCGCCATTCAACCGTTTGTTGTCCGCGACCTCAGCGCTGTCACTGCGGAAGAAATTGGCGGTTAGGATACTAATGAATCATAACAACAGCTTACATCTGGGCGTTATACACATTAAGGCTGCCTACAAATGTAGCAAAAGGTAGCGGAGCGGTGAGCTAGCGAGGTAAAAATATTTTATAGAATTGCACAAAATCCGTGCCCCACTTCAGTGGACAGGGAATTAAATTCATACAAAGCCGGGAAGTGGAACGAAGCAGGGAAGTAGAGTGAAAAGCTCAGCGAGGATGCGTAGCGTGGTAACCAAGCAGGAAAGTTTATTATAAAAAAAAAGTTGATGATCGCCATCGCCATTCAAATAAGCCACGAAAAAAAAACTTCCAAAACAATTAATTACTTACAGTTAGCGCAGGTCGCAGCTCGCAAATTCGAGATGGACTGCAGCGGCAGCAGTGTCGGCACAAGGGGAATACGTATATCGCGCCATTCAACCCTTTCTTGCCCGGGACCTCGGCGCTATTTGTCACTGGAAAAAAAATCGTTGGTTTTATTTCAAGTATTTATAAGGACAACCAAAACATAGAGAAACACTATAATAAATAGTAAAGAATAAACAGTAAAAACAATTATTGTATCTAGATAAGCACATAAGGCTGCTTAAAGCTGTAAGTGAGGATAAAATTTACATAAAATATCGCTCCTTTTCATTGAACAGTGGTGTTGAAAACTAATTAAATTCGTACAAAAAACCGGGAAACGATGCGAGGCAATGGAATAGGGAAGCAGAGCATGGTTGCGGAGCGGAAAAGCAGGGAAGCGTGTCGAGGAAGCGAAGCGCAAGTCGGAACAAGGATGGAAAGCGGAACGGGGAAGCTTATGATCAAAAACCATAATGATCGCCATCGCCATTCGACAAGCTGAGAAAAAAACTAAATCTTTGAACAGAGTGACTTACAGTCAGCGCAGGTCGCACAACATCACCGGCCGGGATCAGCTCCCTGATAGCAGTGTAGCACAAGCGGGTGACAAATCGCGCCATTCAACCGTTTCTTTGCCGCGACCTCGGCGCTATTTGTCACTGCGGAAGAAATTGACGGTTAGGACATAATGAATCGTAAACAAGTGTTTTCTTGATTTTAAAAACAATTTACATCTGGGTTTACCTAGCACATGGAGCGGTGAACGAGGTAAAAATACTCCAACATCATCTCCTATCCTCTTAAATGGACACAAGTGCTTTACAAAGTTAGTCACACATAAACCGGGAAGCGGAGAAGTGAAGTGAGGAATTAAAGAATTAGGGAGAAAGAAGCGAAACGGGGTAGCGTAGCAATGCAGCGAAATGGAGAAGCGGAGTGGGTAACCAGAGCAGAGAAGCACAATAAAACATACCTAATAATCGCAATTCAAAAAGCCGAAAATAAATCGAACACTTAAAAAGAATGACTTACAGTCAGCGCAGGTCGCAGCACTCTCTAATCTGTGGTCGCAGCACCGGCGCAGCTCCCCGATAGCAGTGTAGGCAAGCGGGAGACAAACCGCGCCATCCAACTCTTTCTTCTCCGCGACCTCGGCGCTATTTGTTAGAGCGAGGTAAAAATTCACCAATAAAACCACCACTGTTTATTTGATCATCAGCTTCTCCGCTCCGCTTCCCCAGTAACCACCATCGTCATTAAAAAAGCCGAGAAAAAAAAGACTTTTTTTTTTAAAATGACTTACAGTCAGCGCAGGTCGCAGCACCGACCGGGATCAGCTAAGTAGGTACTCGCAGCAGCAGTGTAGGCAAGCGGGAGATAAATCGCGCCAATCAACCCTTTCTTGTCCGCGGCCTCGGCGCTATTTGTCACTGCGGAAGAAATTGATGGTTAGGACTGAACACTAAAACCGCTTACATCTTGATGTAGCACTCATTACGAAAGGTAGGTAGTTACCACATCTACCTACCATCCTTCATTGTGCAAAAATCCTTCTACAAAATGCTTATTTTACAACAAAGGGTAACGAAGCCACAACTTGAGGGTAAGTAAAACCAAAAGTTACGCTAAGCTACTATCACATTACTTACTACCGCTAATTAATAAATTGGCACCGTAATAAATAAATAAAAGGTATTTAATTCAGGCATAGCCCATAAAAGTAATGATGAGAAATTGAAAATGCGAATTACGCCCTATTCACTATTCAGAGACTGCGGTAATCACGCGATTCTAAAATTTTATTTACAATACAAGGGTAGGTAGGTACTAACATCTTACCAACCACGCCACGTCACGCCAATGAGAACCGAACCACAAGTTTGAAATCGTATGAACAAAGTCTTAAAAAATTATAATAAAAATAAACTTTTTTAAAAACAAGCTTTTATTCTGAATTTCGAAAGTTTGTATCGCGCATGGAATTTATTCCTCTTTTTCTCTGTTTGCGCTACAAGCTTTCGAAATTCAGAATAAAAGCTTGTTTTTAAAAAAGTTTATTTTTATTATAATTTTATTTTACACTTTTTAGTTATATCTTAATCTCAGGACCCTGGACGTTATCTAACACTAAAGTGCTCGAAAAGACAAATCCAACGAACCCAAACTCGATGAGTTTCCGCCGTTTTGTTTAGGAGTTCCTATGGCCACCTCCCGACTCCATCATCAGACCAGCTCAATGGTACCATAATATTGCATTGTCATCGGACTTACACATGTATGCAAAATTTCAGCTCAATAGGAAACCGGGAAGTGGGTCAATTTTAAGTTGCAAGATTTGACGACAGACACCAGACATGTGAAAGTAATAAAAAGCTTGTAATTATAATTCTCAACCATGATATTCCGTACCTACAAATTATTATCTAGAGTTTAAAATGAATGACTCACCTTCATTGCCGATTCGCTGCTCGATTTTGTTGCAACTGGGATAGTCCGTTTCAACAGGTTTCAACTACCCGCCGCGGATAACTTTTACAAGCGGGATATAAATTTTGCCTTTCACCCCAACATTGTTCATGACCTCACTGCTATTTGTAACTATTTCAGGACCTGTAGAACAAATTTTATTGGTGGTAAGTGGTAAAATCGACGGAAAACCTGTTTTTCTTTTGTTCATTAAAAATGAACTTGCAAACCAATAACACCGATTCTTAGAGTAAAAACTTACTCGCTTTTCAACAATTTTTACATCGAGAAGACGATGGATGGATAATAATTTCTTAGTGTGCGGTGGCCGGTGATTTTACAAAATTTTCACAATTTCCAAAGCGACTTACTTAGTACACGAGGAGAGACGAGGATCTTGGCCATTTGCAGCTAACAACCAGCGAATATCAATCAATTACAACGTAGAAACTTCTATTACGATTAATATTTCGAAGAGACTACGTTCGCGTTGTGTGATAAAACAAAATAAAAAAAATACGCGGGTAAGATGCTCACTGATTCGGATGAAGAATTTTTTTTGTTTGATTCTTTCCTATTGCAGGAAAATGCAAAGGCATTACGCCATACAGCCAAGTCTTCAGATTTGTTTTGTCAATGATCCTAAACTTAATTAATAAAAAAATTTCGGGTAAACACTTTCAGAAAATAAAACCTAACGGCTAAATATACGCTACAATTTTCCACCAAGAAGTCCCGATTGAGGAAAATACTATTGCACCGCCATCTTACGAAACAAAGCAAGACTTCTCGTTCAGTTTCGCGGGAAACTAAAAATCGTATTGTGAATCTTAATCTAATCCATAAAATTATTGAAAATATTTATTAACCTTACTGTAAAATAATTATGTTTTAATAACTAGATCAATCTATAATTAAATTGTTTTTAATATTCAGTTTAGTTGTGAACAGAACGCACTTGTCAGGCAACGACTAGTGGTAAGCATACACTACGACGCAGATTTATCGATATAAAATTAGACTTGTTGTTACCGAATCGTTGTTAGAAAAACGGGTTTACTTAATAATTATTTAAGAAAGTTATTTAAGCTTTTGTTTCGCTGAATTATTGTATTTCTTGTATTATAATTTATTTTCAATCGTCAACCTCAACACTCAAGTGATGCTACAATGTGTAATGAGTGGTGGTGAATTGACATATAATTTTCACTGGATGAATCCCAAAATCCCAAAAAATAATTATTTGCCGTTCAACACTTATCTTTTTCAACGTCGTCTTAATCGTATCGTAAAGTCGTAACACTGCGCGCCGCACTATGGAGCGAAATTGCGATTTATGGAAATAGCGATTTTTTTCACAATTTCTATTTGAAAAAAATACCTATCGATAGGTTACGTTATTCTGATGAATAAATGCTGCACAAGTTTTTCTCTAAA